>NC_069503.1:274627159-274632159 GCF_027579735.1 Bombina bombina
GCTCCTGCTTTGAAATTACGAAAGGAACGAAAATTAGACTGTCTAGTCTTGGCTTTGTCCTGAGGCAGGGCATGGCCTTTACCTCCTGTAATGTCAGCGATAATCTCTTTCAACCCGGGCCCGAATAAGGTCTGCCCTTTGAAAGGTATATTAAGCAATTTAGACTTAGAAGTAACATCAGCTGACCAGGATTTTAGCCACAGCGCCCTGCGTGCCTGAATGGCGAATCCTGAATTTTTCTCCGTAAGTTTAGTAAGATGTACTACGGCCTCCGAAATGAAAGAATTAGCTAGTTTAAGGACTCTAAGCCTGTCTGTAAGGTCGTCCAGAGTAGCTGAACCAATGTTCTCTTCCAGAGACTCAATCCAGAATGCCGCTGCAGCCGTGATCGGCGCAATGCATGCAAGGGGTTGCAATATAAAACCTTGTTGAACAAACATTTTCTTAAGGTAACCCTCTAACTTTTTATCCATTGGATCTGAAAAAGCACAGCTATCCTCCACCGGGATAGTGGTACGCTTAGCTAAGGTAGAAACTGCTCCCTCCACCTTAGGGACCGTTTGCCATAAGTCCCTTGTGGTGGCGTCTATTGGAAACATTTTTCTAAATATCGGAGGGGGTGAGAACGGCACACCGGGTCTATCCCACTCCTTAGTAACAATTTCAGTAAGTCTCTTAGGTATAGGAAAAACCTCAGTACTCGTCGGTACCGCAAAATATTTATCCAACCTACACATTTTCTCTGGTATTGCAACTGTGTTACAATCATTCAGAGCCGCTAACACCTCCCCTAGTAATACACAGAGGTTTTCCAGTTTAAATTTAAAATTTGAAATATCTGAATCCAGTCTGTTTGGATCAGAACCGTCACCCACAGAATGAAGTTCTCCGTCCTCATGTTCTGCCACCTGTGACGCAGTGTCTGACATGGCCCTAATATTATCAGCGCACTCTGTTCTCACCCCAGAGTGATCACGCTTACCTCTTAGTTCTGGTAATTTAGCCAAAACCTCAGTCATAACAGTAGCCATATCCTGTAATGTGATTTGTAATGGCCGCCCAGATGTACTCGGCGCTACAATATCACGCACCTCCCTCTGAGCGGGAGATGTAGGTACTGACACGTGAGGCGAGTTAGTCGGCATAACTCTCCCCTCGTTGTTTGGTGAAATTTGTTCAATTTGTACAGATTGACTTTTATTTAAAGTAGCATCAATACAGTTAGTACATAAATTTCTATTGGGCTCCACTTTGGCATTGCAACAAATGACACAGGTATCATCCTCTGAATCAGACATGTTTAACACACTAGCAAATAAACTTGCAACTTGGAAATACAATTCAATTAGAATAATATTAAAACGTACTGTGCCTTTAAGAAGCACAGAAGATTTATGACAGTTGAAAATTAATAAATTGAAACAGTTATAGCCTCAATCCTTGTAAACAACACAACTTTAGCAAAGGTTTAATCCCATTAGCAAAGATAACAAATTCTGAAAGCAGGAAACAAATTACAGAATAAACGTTTTTTATCTCAGTCAAACTATAATTCTCACAGCTCTGCTGAGAGAAATTACCTCCCTCAAAATAAGTTTTGAAGACCCCTGAGCTCTGTAGAGATGAACCGGATCATGCAGGGAATACAATGAGTTGCTGACTGAAATATTTGATGCTTAGTAAAAGCGCCAAAAAACGGCCCCTCCCCCTCACACACAGCAGTGAGGGAGAACAGAAACTGTCAGAAAACAGATTAAGCAACTGCCAAGTGGAAAAATAGTGCCCAAACATTTATTCACTCAGTACCTCAGCAAATGAAAACGATTTTACATTCCAGCAAAAACGTTAAACATAATCTCTAGTTATTAAACAGCTTTATGTATTTCATACAGTGTAATTCTAGTGAAGTACCATTCCCCAGAATACTGAAGTGTAAAGTATACATACATGACATTATATCGGTATGGCAGGATTTTCTCATCAATTCCATTGTCAGAAAATAAAAACTGCTACATACCTCTATGCAGATTCATCTGCCCGCTGTCCCCTGATCTGAAGTTTACCTCTCCTCAGATGGCCGAGAAACAGCAATATGATCTTAACTACTCCGGCTAAAATCATAACAAAAACTCTGGTAGATTCTTCTTCAAACTCTGCCAGAGAGATAATAACACACTCCGGTGCTATTTTAAAATAACAAACTTTTGATTGAAGATATAAAACTAAGTATAATCACCATAGTCCTCTCACACATCCTATCTAGTCGTTGGGTGCAAGAGAATGACTGGGAGTGACGTAGAGGGGAGGAGCTATATACAGCTCTGCTGGGTGAATCCTCTTGCACTTCCTGTTGGGGAGGAGTAATATCCCAGAAGTAATGATGACCCGTGGACTGATCACACTTAACAGAAGAAACATACATAAAATTAGTTTAAAAAGGAAATATAGTCATTGGCAAGGTTAGAAATAATTAAGTGAAAAATGAATTGTGTCCTTCAAACTTTGCTTTTGTCAAAGAATCCCCCATGTGCAGCAAATACAGCCTTGCAGACCTTTGACATTCAAGTTGTCAATTTGTTGAGGTAATATGAAGAGATTTCACCCTATGCTTCCTAAAGCACCTCCCACAAGTTGGATTGGCTTGATGGGCACTTCTTACATACCATATGGTCAAGTTGCTCCCACAACAGCTCAATAGGGATCTGGTGATTGTGCTGGCCACTCCACTAAAGACAGAATACCAGCCAACTCCTTCTTCCCTAAATAGTTCTTGCATAGCTTGAAGTTGAGCTTTGGGTCATTGTCCTGATCTAGGAGGAAATTGGCTAAAATCAAGCGCCATCCACAGGGTGTTGCAAAATAGAGTGATAGCCTTCCTTCTTCAAGATCCCTTTTACCCTGTATAAATCTCCCACTTTACCACCACCAAAGCACCGCTAAACCATCACATTGCCTCCACCATGCTTGGCAGATGTCGTCAAGCACTCCTCCAGCATATTTTCATTTGGTCTGCGTCTAATGAATATTTTTCTTTGTGATCTGAACACCTCAAACTTAGATTCATCTGTCCACACTTTTTTCCAATCTTCCTCTGTCCAGTGTTTGTGTTCTTTTGCCCATGTTAATCTTTTCTTTTTATAAGCCAGTCTGAGATATGGCTTGTTCTTTGTAACTCTGCCTAGAAGGCCAGCATCCTGGAGTCACCTCTTCACCGTTGACACTGAGACTGGTGTTTTGCGGGTACTATTTAATAAAGCTGCCATCTGAGGACCTGTGAGGCGTCTGTTTCTTAAACTAGACACTCTAATGTATTTGTCTCATCAGTGGGAATTGAATTGTTAAGGTGATGAAAACTCTCAGAAATATTCTGGTGCAAGTTGCAAGTGTATTTATTTGGAGCACTAAAAGCTTGAAGCAAATCACAGGTGGTGTCCATGAAAGTCTTATAGATGGGGATGTGATGAAGTAATGAGAAAAGAAGGAAATAAATAGTTCTTGGGTAGAATTGAGATTATAAATAAAAAAAAGGTGCAGTGTTATTAAGGGCCTTGTATGTTAGTATCAAGATATTACATTTTATTGAGACAAAGGAAACCAGCAAAGAGACAGAGAGATGTAAAAGAGGAGTGGCCTTTAAGTAGAAAGAGTAACATCAGAAGTATTCATAAATTCCAGTGACCTGGGATTTTTTGTGAGCATAAAAAAGCATCACTATGGTATTAATTGCCAATGAACATCCAATGTTAATTACAGCAAAATCTACTGAATACACTGTCTGTAACATGTAAAAAACTATTACTGACTTAATGACTACTGAGGAAAACAGTTCTGAGGTCTTCAAGTAATATACATGATAAAGTTGTATCTACATGTAGTTATTTATCTCTGTATATCTATCTGTAATATATATATATATATATATATATATATATATATATATATATATATACACACACACACACACACATACTGTACATACACACAAAGTATATATATATATAAATATATATATATATATATATATATATATATATCACATTAGTGATTTGTTCACCTTTTCAGATTCCATGGCAGGGCATCTCCAGTTGTACAAATAATATTGCAGGTTGCCATCTCCTATGCCAAACTTAAGTTTTTCCAGGAAAGTTTTGTTTTCCATCAAATCAAGAGCGTTGAACACATCAAATCCTTTCTGCCAAGAGAAGAACATTTAATGATATATTAACGCTTCTATGTATTCTAGGCTTGCAACTGATAATTCACAGGCACATTAAATACAGATTGTCTACTAATTTACCAAACTTTTACCAAATAATTTACCAAAACTCATGTAAGCTGCCAATTAACTATACAGTCAACAGATCAATTATATTTTGTGCAATTGGATCTGGTATATCAAGTGTTGCACAGAGTTTGGCTTGATAGATTTGTTAAAAAGCTAGCCCAAATGTAAGGACTATATATACACATACACGCGGTGAGGCAAAAAGCACTTGGCAGCTAGATGTATTACATGTGACGAAATGAGTCAGATTAATGCAAATGCTGATGTAATCAGTTTGATCATTTGTAACTAGGTAAAATGTAACTATGTCAGATGTATATTTTATTTCATTGTGCATTAATAAATACATCTAACTGTATTAATGCAAACATTCTAAAAAAATAGAATATGCCATGTTTGCAGATTGTCCATTTAACATTATTTTTCAATAAAAGTATATACTTTATATCAACCACCTTTTGCTTAGAAGTCTTTGGAGCAGGATTCTTGAATCTTATATTTAAAAGGGTGGCATGTTAACTGCTACCCCACTGATGTTCTCCAAATATGTGAATACTATGGCAAAAAACTAATTTAAACAGCATAAATGAATGAATATCTCTATCAAGACTATTGTGTCTGTAATAAAATGTTCAATTTAAATATTCCTCATTCTAGCCTGTGTAGGTTTCCTTTATAGTAGTTCCCCTCTCTCTTCCTCTTGTCTATTCCACTT
>NC_069503.1:274634659-274739659 GCF_027579735.1 Bombina bombina
ACAGACAGTATAAGACTTCCTTATATAATGCTCTGCCTTATAACAGAAGACTGGGACAACAGATTTTGCATGGAGGAAGATGACCCACATGGACTATTTCTTCTTAAATTCATACTAATAGTAACATGAGATTTGACACTTGAGCTGCATTCTAATTTGCGTTTTTTATTGTTGATATTAAATTAATTTTATTGTTTACCTTTAGTTAGGGACAGATATAAATTAGCTGAGCTCCTACATGAATCAAGAAATCATTGTGTAGAGTGCAATAGTACAAGGGTTCTAAGCCATGTAGGGTACTGGAAAAACATAATTTATGTAAGAACTTACCTGATAAATTCATTTATTTCATATTGGCAAGAGTCCATGAGCTAGTGGCGTATGGGATATACAATCCTACCAGGAGGGGCAAAGTTTCTCAAACCTCAAAATGCCTATAAATACACCCCTCACCACACCCACGATTCAGTTTAACGAATAGCCAAGAAGTGGGGTGATAAGAAAGGAATTGGAATAATTGTGCTTTATACAAAAAAATCATAACCACCACAAAAAAAGGCCTCATGGACTCTTGCTAATATGAAAGAAATGAATTTATCAGGTAAGTTCTTACATAAATTATGTTTTCTTTCATGTAATTGGCAAGAGTCCATGAGCTAGTGACCGTATGGGATAGCAGATACCCAAGATGTGGAACTTCCACGCAAGAGTCACTAGAGAGGGAGGGATAAAATAAAGACAGCCAATTCCGCTGAAAAAATAATCCACAACCCAAATCAAAAAGTTTTAATCTTATAATGAAAAAAACTGAAATTATAAGCAGAAGAATCAAACTGAAACAGCTGCCTGAAGTACTTTTCTACCAAAAACTGCTTCAGAAGAAGAAAAAACATCAAAATGGTAGAATGTAGTAAAAGTATGCAAAGAAGACCAAGTTGCTGCTTTGCAAATCTGATCAACAGAAGCTTCATTCTTAAAAGCCCAGGAAGTAGAAACTGACCTAGTAGAATGAGCCGTAATCCTTTGAGGCGGAGATTTACCCGACTCCACATAAGCATGATGAATCAAAGACTTTAACCAAAGAAATGGCAGAAGCCTTCTGACATTTCCTAGAACCAGAAAAGACAACAAATAGACTAGAAGTCTTCCTGAAATCTTTAGTAGCTTCAACATAATATTTTAAAGCTCTAACTACATCCAAAGAATGTAAAGATTTCTCCAGAGTATTCTTAGGATTAGGACACAAAGAAGGGACAACAATTTCTCTACTAATGTTGTTAGAATTCACAACTTTAGGTAAAAAATTAAATGAAGTCCGCAACACTGCCTTATCCTGATGAAAAATCAGAAAAGGAGATTCGCAAGAAAGAGCAGATAGCTCAGAAACTCTTCTAGCAGAAGAGATGGCCAAAAGGAATAATACTTTCCAAGAAAGTAATTTAATATCCAGAGAATGCATAGGTTCAAACGGAGGAGACTGTAAAGCCCTCAGAACCAAGGAGGAGAAATTGACTTAATGACAGGCTTAATACGAACCAAAGCCTGAACAAAACAATGAATATCAGGATGATTAGCAATCTTTCTGTGAAAAAGCACAGAAAGAGCAGAGATTTGTCCCTTCAAGGAACTTGCAGACAAACCTTTTTCCAAACCATCCTGAAGACACTGTAAAATTCTAGGAATTCTAAAAGAATGCCAAGAGAATTTATGTGAAGAACACCAAGAAATGTAAGTCTTCCAGACTCGGTAATAGATCTTTCTAGACACAGATTTACGAGCCTGTAACATAGTATTAATCACTGAGGCAGAGAAACCTCTATGACTAAGTATTAAGCGTTCAATCTCCATACCTTCAAATTTAATGATATGAGATACAGATGGAAAAATGGGCCTTGAGATAGAAGGTCTGGCCTTAACGGAAGTGTCCAAGGTTCCAAAACCTGTGTGGCCATGCTGGAGCCACCAGCAGTACAAACGAACGCTCCATTAGGATTTTGGAAATCACTTTTGGAAGAAGAACAAGAGGCGGAAAGATATAAGCAGGTTGATAATTCCAAGGAAGTGACAACGCGTCCACCGCTTCCGCCTGAGGATCCCTGGATCTGGACAGATACCTGGGAAGTTTCTTGTTTAGATGAGAGGCCATCAGATCTATTTCCGGAAGTCTCCAGATTTGAACAATCTGAAGAAATACCTCTGGGTGAAGAGACCATTCGCCCGGATGTAACGTCTGGCGACTGAGATAATCCGCTTCCCAATTGTCTATACCTGGGATGTGAACCGCAGAATTAGACAGGAGCTAGATTCCGCCCATACAAGTATCCGAGATACTTCTTTCATAGCCCGAGGACTGTGAGTCCCCCCTTGATGATTGACATATGCCACGGTTGTGACATTGTCTGTCTGAAAACAAATAAACGATTCTCTCTTCAGAAGAGGCCAGAACTGAAGAGCTCTGAAAATCGCACGGAGTTCCAAAATGTTGATTGGTAATCTCGCCTCCTGAGATTCCCAAACCCCCTGCGCTGTCAGAGATCCCCATACAGCTCCCCAACCTGAAAGACTCGCATCTGTTGAGATCACAGTCCAGGTTGGACGAACAAAAGAGGCCCCTTGAACTAAACGATGGTGATCCAACCACCAAGTCAGAGAAGATCGACCATTGGGATTTAAGGATATTAATTGTAATATCTTTGTATAATCCCTGCACCATTGATTCAGCATACAAAGCTGGAGAGGTCTCATGTGAAAACGAGCAAAAGGGATCGCGTCCGATGCAGCAGTCATGAGACCTAAAATTTCCATGCACAAAGCTACCGAAGGGAATGATTGAGACTGAAGGTTTTGACAAGCTGAAACCAATTTCAGACGTCTCTTTTCTGTTAGAGACAAAGTCATGGACACTGAATCTATTTGGAAACCCAAAAAGGTTACCCTTGTCTGAGGAATCAAGGAACTCTTTGGTAAATTGATCCTCCAACCATGTCTTTGAAGAAACAATACAAGTTGATTCGTGTGAGATTCTGCAGAATGTAAAGACTGAGCAAGTACCAAGATATCGTCCAAATAAGGAAATACCGCAATACCCTGCTCCCTGATTACAGAGAGAAGGGCACCGAGAACCTTCGAAAAGATCCTTGGAGCTGTTGCTAGGCCAAAAGGAAGAGCAACAAACTGGTAATGCTTGTCTAGAAAAGAGAATCTCAGGAATTGAAAGTGGTCCGGATGAATTGGAATATGAAGATATGCATCCTGTAAGTCTATTGAGGACATATAATGCCCTTGCTGAACAAAAGGCAGAACAGTCCTTATTGTCACCATTTTGAATGTTGGTATCCTTACATAACGATTCAATATTTTTAGATCCAGAACTGGTCTGAAAGAATTCTCTTTCTTTGGAACAATGAACAGATTTGAATAAAATCCCAGGCCCCGTTCCAGAACTGGAACTGGCACAATTACCCCAGCTAACTCCAGGTCTGAAACACATTTCAGAAACGCTTGAGCCTTTACTGGGTTTATTGGAATGCGTGAGAGAAAGAATCTTCTCACAGGCGGTCTTACCTTGAAACCTATTCTGTACCCTTGTGAAACAATGTTCTGAATCCAAAAACTTTGAATCGAATTGATCCAAACATCTTTGAAAAATCGTAACCTGCCCCCTACCAGCTGTGCTGGAATGAGGGCCGCAGGTTTTGACTTTCTAAAAGGCTTGGATTTATTCCAGAAGCAACTAAAAAGTGAGACTGAAATAATGTGAAAAAAACTGGCGCCAAGTATGACGCCCACATATTTTGGCGCCAAGAATGACGCCCATTTTTTTGGCGCCAAAAAAAACATCCGCAACACACATACGTAAAAAATGACGCAATCACGTGAAAACTTCCGGCGCCAACTATGACGCCGGAAATGACTAAATTTTTGCGCCAAAAAGTATAGAATCAATAGGACCTCTGTGATCGGCTTACCTAGCCCAGGTGATACCAGAACCCGGAAGTGAGAGTATCAAAGGAGAAAAAAGATACACACGAGGCGGACGCCGCCACAGCGGTTCTTGGAAGGTACTGGGAGGTAGAAAATAGCCGTAAGGAGTAAATCTAATTCTATTTGCGGGGTAGGAAAGTCTGTAGCCCCTTAAAATTTACATGATTTCAAGAAAGGAAAACAGAATTTATGCTTACCTGATAAATTACTTTCTCCAACGGTGTGTCCGGTCCACGGCGTCATCCTTACTTGTGGGAAATATCTCTTCCCCAACAGGAAATGGCAAAGAGTCCCAGCAAAGCTGTCCATATAGTCCCTCCTAGGCTCCGCCCACCCCAGTCATTCGACCGACGGACAGGAGGAAAAAAAACGGAGAAACTATAGGGTGCCATGGTGACTGTAGTTAGAGAAAATAATTCATCAAACCTGATTAAAAAACCAGGGCGGGCCGTGGACCGGACACACAGTTGGAGAAAGTAATTTATCAGGTAAGCATAAATTCTGTTTTCTCCAACATTGGTGTGTCCGGTCCACGGCGTCATCCTTACTTGTGGGAACCAATACCAAAGCTTTAGGACACGGATGAAGGGAGGGAGCAAATCAGGTTACCTAAACAGAAGGCACCACGGCTTGCAAAACCTTTCTCCCAAAAATAGCCTCTGAAGAAGCAAAAGTATCAAATTTGTAAAATTTGGCAAAAGTGCGCAGTGAAGACCAAGTCGCTGCCTTACATATCTGATCAACAGAAGCCTCGTTCTTGAAGGCCCATGTGGAAGCCACAGCCCTAGTGGAGTGAGCTGTGATTCTTTCAGGAGGCTGCCGTCCGGCAGTCTCGTAAGCCAAACGGATGATGCTTTTAAGCCAAAAGGAAAGAGAGGTAGAAGTCGCTTTTTGACCTCTCCTTTTACCAGAATAGACGACAAACAGAGAAGAAGTTTGTCTGAACTCTTTTGTAGCTTCTAAATAGAATTTTAGAGCACGGACTACGTCTAAATTGTGTAACAAACGTTCCTTCTTTGAAACTGGATTCGGACACAAAGAAGGTACAACTATCTCCTGGTTAATATTTTTGTTAGAAACAACCTTTGGAAGAAAACCAGGCTTAGTACGCAAAACAACCTTATCTGTATGGAACACCAGATAGGGCGGAGAACACTGCAGAGCAGATAACTCAGAAACTCTTCTAGCAGAAGAAATAGCAACCAAAAACAAAACTTTCCAAGATAACAACTTAATATCTATGGAATGTAGAGGTTCAAACGGAACCCCTTGAAGAACTGAAAGAACTAGATTTAAACTCCAGGGAGGAGTCAAAGGTCTGTAAACAGGCTTGATCCTAACCAGAGCCTGAACAAATGCTTGAACATTTGGCACAGCTGCCAGTCGTTTGTGTAATAAGACAGATAAAGCAGAAATCTGTCCCTTTAGAGAACTCGCTGATAATCCTTTATCCAAACCCTCTTGTAGAAAGGAAAGGATCTTAGGGATTTTGATCTTATTCCATAAGAATCCCTTGGACTCACACCAGCAGATATATCTTTTCCATATTTTATGGTAAATTTTTCTAGTTACCGGTTTTCTGGCTTGAACTAGAGTATCTATCACAGAATCTGAAAACCCACGCTTTGATAGAATCAAGCGTTCAATTTCCAAGCCGTCAGCTGGAGGGAGACCAGATTTGGATGTTCGAATGGACCCTGTACAAGAAGATCCTGTCTCAAAGGTAGCTTCCATGGTGGAACCGATGACATATTCACCAGGTCTGCATACCAAGTCCTGCGTGGCCACGCAGGAGCTATCAAGATCACCGAGGCCCTCTCCTGCTTGATCCTGGCTACCAGCCTGGGAATGAGAGGAAACGGTGGAAACACATAGGCTAGGTGGAAGGTCCAAGGCGCTACTAGTGCATCCACTAGAGTCGCCTTGGGATCTCTGGATCTGGACCCGTAGCAAGGAACCTTGAAGTTCTGACGAGACGCCATCAGATCCATATCTGGAATGCCCCATAATTTAGTCAACTGGGCAAAGATCTCCGGGTGGAGTTCCCACTCCCCCGGATGGAATGTCTGACGACTCAGATAATCCGCCTCCCAGTTTTCCACACCTGGGATGTGGATCGCAGATAGGTGGCAGGCGTGATCCTCCGCCCATTTTATTATTTTGGTCACTTCTTTCATCGCCAGGGAACTCCTTGTTCCCCCCTGATGATTGATATAAGCAACAGTCGTCATGTTGTCTGATTGGAATCTTATGAATCTGGCCTTTGCTAGTTGAGGCCAAGCCCTGAGAGCATTGAATATCGCTCTCAGTTCCAGAATGTTTATCGGGAGAAGAGACTCTTCCCGAGACCATAGTCCCTGAGCTTTCAGGGATTCCCAGACCACGCCCCAGCCCACTAGACTGGCGTCGGTCGCGACGATGACCCACTCTGGTCTGCGGAAGCTCATTCCCTGGGACAGGTGGTCCAGGGTTAGCCACCAACGGAGTGAGTCTCTGGTCTTCTGATCTACTTGAATCACTGGAGACAAGTCTGTATAGTCCCCATTCCACTGTTTCAGCATGCACAGTTGTAATGGTCTTAGATGAATTTGCGCAAAAGGAACTATGTCCATTGCTGCAACCATCAAACCTACTACTTCCATGCACTGAGCTACGGAAGGACGAGGAATAGAATGAAGAACTTGACAAGCGTTTAGAAGTTTTGACTTTCTGACTTCTGTCAGGAAAATCCTCATTTCTAAAGAATCTATTATTGTTCCCAAGAAGGGAACTCTTGTCGACGGAGACAGGGAACTTTTTTCTATGTTCACCTTCCATCCGTGAGATCTGAGAAAGGCCAGAACGATGTCTGTGTGAGCCTTTGCCTTTGAAAGAGACAACGCTTGTATTAGAATGTCGTCCAAGTACGGTACTACTGCAATGCCCCTTGGTCTTAGAACCGCTAGAAGGGATCCGAGTACCTTGGTGAAAATCCTTGGAGCAGTGGCTAACCCGAAAGGGAGGGCCACAAACTGGTAATGTTTGTCCAGAAAGGCGAACCTTAGGAACTGATGATGTTCTTTGTGGATAGGAATATGTAGATACGCATCCTTTAGATCCACGGTAGTCATAAATTGACCTTCCTTGATTGTGGGTAGAATCGTTCGAATGGTTTCCATTTTGAACGATGGTACTCTGAGAAATTTGTTTAGGATCTTTAAATCCATAATTGGTCTGAAAGTTCCCTCTTTTTTGGGAACTACAAACAGATTTGAGTAAAAACCCATTCCTTGTTCCGCCGTTGGAACTGGGTGTATCACTCCCATCTTTAACAGGTCTTCTACACAATGTAAGAATGCCTGTCTCTTTATTTGGTTTGAGGATAAGTGAGACATGTGGAACCTTCCCCTTGGGGGTAGTTCCTTGAATTCCAGAAGATAACCCTGAGAAACTATTTCTAGTGTCCAGGGATCCTGAACATCTCTTGCCCAAGCCTGAGCAAAGAGAGAGAGTCTGCCCCCTACTAGATCCGGTCCCGGATCGGGGGCTACTCCTTCATGCTGTTTTGTTAGCAGCAGCAGGCTTCTTGGCCTGCTTACCCTTGTTCCAGCCTTGCATCGGTTTCCAGGCTGGTTTGGTTTGAGAAGCATTACCCTCTTGTTTAGAGGATGCAGAGTTAGAGGCCGGTCCGTTCCTGAAATTGCGAAAGGAACGAAAATTAGACTTATTCTTGGCTTTGAAAGGCCTATCTTGTGGGAGGGCGTGGCCCTTTCCCCCAGAGATGTCTGAAATAATCTCTTTCAATTCTGGCCCAAAGAGAGTCTTACCCTTGAAAGGGATATTAAGCAATTTTGTCTTGGAAGATACATCCGCTGACCAAGACTTTAGCCAAAGCGCTCTGCACGCCACAATTGCAAACCCTGAATTTTTCGCCGCTAATCTAGCTAGTTGCAAAGCGGCATCTAAAATAAAAGAATTAGCCAACTTGAGTGCGTGAACTCTGTCCATAACCTCCTCATACAGAGTCTCTCTACTGAGCGACTTTTCTAGTTCCTCGAACCAGAACCACGCTGCTGTAGTGACAGGAACAATGCACGAAATGGGTTGCAGGAGGTAACCTTGCTGTACAAAAATCTTTTTAAGCAGACCCTCCAATTTTTTATCCATAGGATCTTTGAAAGCACAATTATCCTCGATAGGAATAGTAGTGCGCTTGTTTAAAGTAGAAACTGCCCCCTCGACCTTAGGGACTGTCTGCCATAAGTCCTTTCTGGGGTCGACCATAGGAAATAATTTATTAAATATAGGAGGGGGGACAAAAGGTATGCCGGGCTTCTCCCACTCCTTATTCACTATATCCGCCACCCGCTTGGGTATAGGAAAAGCGTCAGGGTGCACCGGAACCTCTAGGAACTTGTCCATCTTGCATAATTTTTCTGGAATGACCAGGTTGTCACAATCATCCAGAGTAGATAACACCTCCTTAAGTAGTGCGCGGAGATGCTCTAATTTAAATTTAAATGTCACAACATCAGGTTCTGCCTGTTGAGAAATTTTACCTGAATCTGAAATTTCCCCATCCGACAAAACCTCCCTCATGACCCCTTCAGATTGGTGTGAGGGTATGACAGAGCAATTATCATCAGCGCCCTCCTGCTCTACAGTGTTTAAAACAGAGCAATCACGCTTTCTCTGATATGCAGGCATTTTGGATAAAATATTTGCTATGGAGTTATCCATTACTGCCGTTAATTGTTGCATAGTAATAAGCATTGGCGCGCTAGAAGTACTAGGGGCCTCCTGTGTGGGCAAAACTGGTGTAGACACAGAAGGAGATGATGTAGAACTATGTCTACTCCCTTCATCTGATGAATCATCTTGGGCAACTTTACTATCTGTGGCAATACTGTCCTTACTTTGTTTGGACGCTGTGGCACAATTATCACACAATTTTGAAGGGGGACACACATTGATCTTCAAACATATAGAACATAGCTTATCTGAAGGTGCAGACATGTTAAACAGGCTTAAACTTGTCAAGAAAGTACAAAAAAAACGTTTAAAATAAAACCGTTACTGTATCTTTAAATTTTAAACAGTGCACACTTTATTACTGAATATGTGAAAAAGGATGAAGGAATTGTTCAAAATTTACCAAATTTTCACCACAGTGTCTTAAAGCATTCAAGGTATTGCACACCAATTTTCAGAGCTTTAACCCTTAAAATAAAGAAACCGGAGCCGGTTAAAGTTTTAACCCCTCTACAGTCCCAGCTACAGCCTTTGCTGCGACTTTACCAAACCCAGGGGGGAATACGATACCAAATGAAGCCTTCTAGGAACTTTTCCAACTACTTTCAGATCCTCACACATGCATCTGCATGCCTTGCTCTCAAATGTAACTGCGCATTAATGGCGCGAAAATGAGGCTCAGCCTACAACTGGGAAGGCCCTTCCTGACTGGAAAGGTGTCTAACACAGTGCCTGACGTTAAAAAACGTTCCCCAAGCTTATAAGTGTGAATTACATGTATAAAATGCCCAAATAAAGCAATCGATTTTGCCCATAAAAGTGTCTACCAGTTTTATAGCCCATATTAAGCCCTTAATTCTGTTTGAGACTAAGAAAATGGCTTACCGGTCCCCATGAGGGGAAATGACAGCCTTCCAGCATTACACAGTCTTGTTAGAAATATGGCTAGTCATACCTTAAGCAGAAAAGTCTGCTAACTGTTTCCCCCAACTGAAGTTACTTCATCTCAACAGTCCTATGTGGAAACAGCAAACGATTTTAGTTACTGTCTGCTAAAATCATCTTCCTCTCACAAACAGAACTCTTCATCTTTTTCTGTTTCAGAGTAAATAGTACATACCAGCACTATTTTAAAATAACAAAATCTTGATAGTAGAATAAAAAACTACAACTAAACACCACATACTCTTAACCATCTCCGTGGAGATGTTGCCTGTGCAACGGCAAAGAGAATGAATGGGGTGGGCGGAGCCTAGGAGGGACTATATGGACAGCTTTGCTGGGACTCTTTGCTATTTCCTGTTGGGGAAGAGATATTTCCCACAAGTAAGGATGACGCCGTGGACCGGACACACCAATGTTGGAGAAAGCAATGTTTGTTTAAGAGGCAAAGAGTTGAAGATATATTGGGGCCCCATCCATCTACTGAAAGTTGATTTGAGTGGTACACTGTTTCCTGGATAAGGATTTTTTCACCTGTTTAGAAGAATTGACATTCTATCTAGACATTTCGATGGTTAGTTTATCTATCATACTTATTTGTTTTTAATAATAGGGTTTTATTAGTAAATATATTTTTTTAGATATTTTTAGTAATACCACTGGTGGTTGTGATATATTTTTCTGCATACATTGAAACATATTGGTATATATAATACATTTTTATATATCATCATACTGGTTGACGTTTTGTGCTTTTAGCGCATCTTTTTTTGTTTATTTAACTGTCAGCAATGTGTAGCCTTGATTAATAACAGTGAGTTAAAGGCTTCATTTAGTACACTGCTGAACTCTGTGCAATAAATTTACTGAGGCTGGATTGTCCATGTGTCTGTAGTCAGTGCAGTGATCGCGCTTACATTCAGATCGGGTAATAGGGATTAGATAAGTGTTTTCCTGCTTCGGATTCTGTTATTTTTGTTCTGCTTGATTGCATAACTCCCTCCTTTTAAAACAATAAATACAGCTGCTGAAAAATGCACAGCTCTGCTCTCAAAAAATCCAAAGTTTTTAGTGTGTATTTTATGACAGACACATTCTTTGCTGAAAGGAGGGAGTTATGCACTGAAACAGAGCAAAAATTAGAGAGAAACTACTGCAGGTCAGCCTCTAAATACCAGCATAAGATAACAGCAGTTTTCATGAAGTTTACCATACTAATCTTACACATGCATGCATACACCAAGCATAGAAATGCTTATAATGGGAGAGGCTAAGTCGTACTGAGTTGCACAAATATTAATGCCAACTATAGTCCTTACTGCTCAGTATATGGCTTTATTGGGTTCATATATGTGTTTCTCTGGCATTTCACAGCCAGTGCCTCACCAGCCTCTGACCTCACAGCACGTCACACATACATATATATATATATATATATATATATATATATATACACTCCTGCATACTTCTTAACAAGCTCCTTCGATGGTGAGAAGGAACCAGAGGGAGACATGACACCTGAAAACATTACCACAGAGAGGAAACATTTCCGTTCCATACTGATACAATACCTCATATGGATGAGGTCTGATACGGTGAGCAAGTTTATTCTCTGTGTAATAAATATGGTGGATTTATAACATACTACACTAGGAGTCATTTTGGTGTCACTTTTTTTTCTCCTGTTTTGTGCACTGTCCTGCCTTCTCCTTTCGATTCTCCTACCAGTGGTGGTTTCTGGTTTCTTGTGAACTAGCTGATAAAATTAGTGGACCTAAGAGATTATTTGTCTTCCTCCTTTTTCTGATGGTACAGAAAAAAAGGTGTAGTATCAGTGAATGGAAATTACCTCTACAACGTAAGTATCGATAATGTGATCCTGTGGCAGGAACCAGTGCAGAACCTCCTCTTCATCCATAACTGGCGCAAGGTTAAATTGGCTCAGATAGCTGTTTATTAACTGCTGGACCATTTTACTATCCTTTCGTTCCATTAGTCTCAAACCTGCAGTCTTTGTGGCCTTGTTTAAATAGAGATAAAAACAAGAGGTTAAATGAGCAAGAGTGGTAGCAGGTTACAACATATTAATTCCATTAAGCACCCCAGAGGATACTATAATTAGAGCAGCACACAATAATGAATAGTCTGTAACAATGAAAGAAGAACAGTTTTACCAGCCATCACAACGCTCAGTGGTTTATTAGATTTACATAATCCACAAGCGTTTCTAACAGTAATAGAAACCTAGAATTGTTTAACTGGGTGAAATACACAGCAAGGCCATATTTATTGTACACCATACACTGATAGGCTTTATATCTGCATTTATTCTTCCTTCTCACATATACGATATAGATGTTTGAATAATGTGATAAAATGTAAGCAAAGCTGTGGGTTTTATGTTTATAGAACTTGTTAAAAGGGACTGGTAAATATGCAGCATAAAAGAAGCTTGCAGGTATTAGCTTATGTTTCTCAGATTCAATGTGTATCAGGCACAATCTTTCTAAATTATTATAAAGTGGTTAAATAGCAGCTGAACATTTTCAATAACACTTTATAAAGTCTGTTGTTGATTAAGACAACATTGGGAGGGAAGTATTGAAGTCTCAGTATTCATGTTAACACACAGTTTTTTCCAGGAGATTATGGTACTGTTCTACTGTCCATTAGACCCTCCCAGGGGCGGAACTACCATTGGTGCAGCGGGTGCTGTGGGTGCCCATAGGAGTCAGTCTATACCTATGCATGTGCAGAATGTGTACAATCCTAATGCATGAGAGCCTTTTTATCTATCTACCATATATCAATTTATTTATCTGCAAGTATATTTGTACTATTGCTTAAACTGAGTTACTTTTGGGGGGCCCAAAAAAATGTTTGCACCAGGGTCTTCTGTTACCGAACCCTCCCATGAGGTAATTATCATTGCTTTGGTACAAACTCAAAGATATGTGTTTAACCCCTTTGTAGAATTTCCACTCAGTACCCACAGAGAGCACTACTGTTTCCAAGTGGAAACTGACACTGATTCCATCAGCAATGCTTATTTATTGACCCAGCTGTCTACTAGCGCAGCTGATTGGCGCAACAGCAGTTTCTGCAGGTTTTGAGCAATACTTCTACTATGTGTATAACCGCTTTGCAGTTTTTTTTGTATGGGTTAAGCACATAGAGATGCAGGAACGCTAGTCTTAAAATGACATGTTCTAATGATTTATAACGTATTATCACCAGCTGCTGCTCCTATACACCCACACACTCACAAAGGTCTTAGGTTTCATATTAAAAGCTCTGCCGATCACAAACACATGTTATTTCATTCAAGGATTTTACACTGAGTGCAGAATCCAGGCAGCCACAAAGATTTCTTACATCTGGCAGTCTGTACAGCTTCATTGTTCGTTGTAACGTCATATTTCTACTAAGATGAGAAAATTTCACTTCTACCAGTTTTCTAGGGTTTAATGACCGATGCCAGTACCTGAAGAAAAAAAAAGGACATTTTGATATTCTGTTTCCATATACAAATATCATATTTAACAAAACAATGAAAAAGGACCAAATATTACACCATATTTTTCTATAATTTACAAAAAAAGAAGTATAAAGGGCCAGTAAACACCTTGTAACTACAACAGTTAGGATCCACTTGCAAAAAAATGTATTACAGTAAACATGGTCAGAGTATAAGTGATAATTTTCACTGTACAGGTTACTTATGGAGTATGTATGACAACATCACTGGATATTAGAGTATGCACGACTGGGAAATAAGTGCGATTATCACTATCTCAACAATAGCTTTCACTGCTGCACATTTCAAAATAGTATATTGCTTTATTAAAGGGAACAGATCCATAAATACATACAGTAGGATTGAATAACGGAGAAGTACACAGTAAAAAGACAATGCAATAGCACTTAGTTTAAAATTAAAATGAGCAGTAGAATATTTTCTGGCAAATTTTAAAGTTACAGGAAAAGAGAGAGAGAAGGCGGTCTTGCAGATAAAAAGTTCCTTTATTGCAACATCAAGGTTAAAAAATCCATGCAGATTCAAAGTGCAGAAAGAGGGTGAAAGCACTAGATGGTTGATATGTTTCGGCCGTGGGCCGTAATCATAACCTAAAGTGCTCCACCTTACAGGTGAATATAAGGGGTAAGACTTATTTTAATTGGTTAAAAATGAATTGATAGAAACCCCCTCAAACACAATGCAATTAAAGTGAAAGACCCAGCAAGCTGCAGCAGCAAAATGAGCACAAGTAAATACATATATAAAACATGAGCAGGAGCAAAAAAGTAATTGTAAAATGTTACAAGAAAAAATATGTAATATAGAAAAGTATATGTAAATATCAGGTTAAACACTCTGAAATTAGTCAAAAAGACAAATAACTGTATGCATATTCTAAATATTATAAATAGTAAAGTACATATTGCATAATGGAAAAATAGTGATACTATACTATCCTGCATAAGGATATCATGTAATAATAACCGTAAAGCACTCAATAAATGAGTAAAGAAAGTATTATACAGAAAACAAATAAAAAAAAAGAAATAAAAAAAAAAGCCTGTGCACTCTTCACTTGTTCCCAGTTTGTTGGATTGAGAGCTTGCATTGTGTGGCTGTTTTAGACTCCCAGGTTTTTGGAAGGGACCTTTTCGTGGTACCTGGGCTTGTCCCATTTGGCTAAATGCGGTAACTAACCCTTCCATTTTTTATTTTAATCTTAGCTGAGAGCTTGTAAGTGAGTGCTGGACTTTCTCTGTGTGTTGTATATATGTATATATATATATATATATATATATATATATATATATATATATATATATACACACATACACTCTATTATCATGTTTGTAACGTGTCCGATGGTGTCGCCAGTTGCGCACGCATCCTCAAAGGAATGATGGCTGCGCGAGGCAGCCAAAAGAAGCTGCATCCCGGTGAATTCCGAAAATGGCAGGGTGGTGAAAGAATCCACCATGGATTCTTTCACAGCCCTGTCATTTTCGGAATACACCTGGATGCAGCGTAGGCAAAACTACGCACAAAATAATGAAAAAACACGTAACCGCCCGCAAGAAATTAATAAAAAACACGTAACCGCCTGTACAAAGTATAACAAAGAAAAACTAACCTCCCGCACAAAGTATTAACAAACACCGAAACCGCCAACACCCACATTGCAAAATAATAAAGTAATTAACCCCTAATCCACAAATAACATAGTTAAAATATTACCCTTTAACCGCCAACCCTCCACATCGCAATAAACCGATTTAACCTATTAACCTCTAAACCACCAAACCCCCACATCGCAATAAACCTAATTAACCTATTAACTCCTAAACTGCCAACCCCCCACAACACAAATAACTAATTTAATTACTAAGCCCCCTAACCTAACACCTCTTTTACATTTAAAAATGACTAAATCAAGTAAAAAAAAGGAAATTTATTCTTACCTGATAAATTTGTTTCTTTTATGATACGATGAGTCCACGGATTTCATCCTTACTTGTGGGATATCGCCTCCTGGCCAGCAGGAGGAGGCAAAGAGCACCACAGCAGAGCTGTATATATAGCTCCTCCCTTCCCTCCCACTCCAGTCATTCGACCGGTTAGGAAGGGAAAGGAAAAGCCAAGGTGACTGAAGTTTAACAAAAATAAAGACCTGTCTCATAAAAACAGGGTGGGCCGTGGACTCATCGTATCGTAAACGAAACACATTTATCTGGTAAGAATAAATTTCCTTTTTCTTTTAAAAGATATGATGAGTCCACGGATTTCATCCTTACTTGTGGGATACAATACCAGAGCTATAGTACACGGATGAAACGGGAGGGACAAGACAGGTAACCCAAAAGGATAGCACCACTGCTTGAAGAACCTTCCTCCAAAAAACAGCCTCAGACGAGGCAAAAGTATCGAATTTGGAAAATTTGGAAAAAGCGTGAAGAGACGACCAAGTTGCAGCTTGGAAAAGCTGTGCAACAGAAGCATCATGTTTGAATGAACATGAGGAAGCCACAGTCCTAGTGGAAAGATCCGTAAATCAATCAGGAAGGCTGCTGTCCAGCAAACCCATATGCAAAAAAAAAACGGATGAGACCCCTCAGCCAAAAAGAGAGGTAGCCGTAGCTGTCTGACTCCTACGTTTGCCTGAAAAAACGACAAACAAGGAAGATGATAGTCGAAAATCCTTAGTCGCCCGTAAGTAGAACTTCAAAGCATGGACCACGTCCAAATTATGTAACAGACGCCCCTTCTTAGAAGGATTAGGACACAAGGAAGGAACAACAAGTTCCTGACAAATATACTTATCTGAAACAACCCAAGGAAGAAAACCAGGTTCAGTTCGTAACACCACCTTATCCGAATGGAAGCTAAGATAAGGAGAATCACATTGCAATGCCAAAAGCTCAGATACTCTGCAAGCAGAGGAAAGGCAACCAAAAACAAAACATTCCAAGATAACTTAATATCTATGGAAGGCATAGGTTCAAACGGAACTCCTTGAAAAACTCTAAGAACCAAAGACAAACTCCAAGGAGGAGTAAGAGGTCTAAATACAGACCCTATATTAGACAGAGCCTGAAAAAAAGATTGTACAGCTGGAACCGCTGCCAGACATTTGTGTAACAAAAAAGACAAAGCAGAAAAACTGTCCCTGTAGGGAACTAGCGGAAAACCCCGTCTCCAATTCTTCGTGGAGAAAGGATAAAATTAAACGAACACTAAAAAAACCTAAACTATCCATTGCCCCTAAAGGGGCATTTGTATGGGCATTGCCCTTAAAATGGCATTCAGCTCTTTTACTGCCCTTAAAAGAGCAATCAACTCTTTCCAGCCCATTAAATCCCTAATCTTAAAAATACCCCCCCCCCCAAAAAAAAAAAAAATACTAACACTAAGCCACAAATAGGTACTCACCGTTCCTGAAGTCCAGTGGAGAAGGTCTTCTTCCAAGCGGCGCCATCATCTTCTATCTTCATCTGGAGCCAAGGCAGCGCAGAGCGGAGGTGCGGAGCTGGCTTCCCTGATGCGTGGATCCTCAGCGGTGGTCCTCAACGGCGTTGGTCCTCTGTGGCGTGGAGGGTCCTCTTCATGTGATAGTCTGTCACACACTGAAGATTGAATGCAAGGAACCTGATATTTATTGGGGTACCTTGCATTCCTATTGGCTGAAATTTTGAAATCAGCCAATAGGATGAGAGCTACTGAAATCTTATTGGCTGATTTAAACAGCCAATAGAATTTCAGTAGCGCTAATCCTATTGGCTGATTTCAAAATTTTAGCCAATAGGAATGCAAAGTACCCCAAATTAATTGCAGTACCTTGCATTCAATCTTCTGTTTACGATGGACATTGGATGAAGAGAAGCCTCCATGCTGCTGAGGAACGCCGCTGCTGCCAAGGACCGCCCCGAGGACCACCGCAGAGGACCCATGCATCGTGGAAGATAGCTCCGCACCGCATCGCCTTCGTCCTGGATGAAGATAGAAGATGATAGAGCCATCTGGAAGAAGACCTTCTCCACCGGACTTCAGGAACGTTGAGTACCTATTTGGGGCTTAGTCTTTGCACTCTTTTTTTTTAGATTATGGTTTATTCAGATGGAAAAGAGCTGATTGCCCATACAAATGCCCCTTTAGGGGCAATGGGTAGTTCAGGTTTTTGTTAGCGTTAGCTTTTTTATTTTGGGGGGTTGGTTGGGTGGTGGGTTTTACTGTTGGGGGTAATTGGTACTTTGTTTAGGTAAAAGAGCTGTTTAACTTAGGGTAATGCCCTACAAAAGCCATTTTAAGGGCTATTGGTAGTTTAGTATTAGATTAGGGGGTGTTTTTATTTTTGGGGGATTATTTATAGTGTTATTAGTTTAGATTTATTTTTTTAATTTGGATAGCTTTGTTTATTTTTTTCTGTAATTTTACATTTTCTATTTTGTGTAATTTTAGGTTTGTAGTTTTTTTTTTTTTTTTAAAGACTGTGGGCTGGTATCATATAACTGTGGTACCGAGGTCCAGTCCTATCTGCTCCTTGTCCCACGCTGCCCTACCACTGATCTGTCACTATATGTGCACAGTGAACACGCACATGTACACTGGCACGCTGACAGCTCAATGTGGGGGCATTTCAGTTTATTGCCTACCAGGAGGGCTGTCAAGGCCCGGTACTGGGCCGCCGTGGCCCGGCTGTTGAGAAACCAGGCTCTAGATTATTTAGTGTAGACTGTCTATTTATTTGATGCACCTGTATTATGTATTGTTTTTTTTTTTTTATCTTTTCTTTTATTAATTTTTCAAACAGACAAACAAAGAAAAATGAATCAGGTATACAACATGACAAGTTCAATAGGATACAGATACATTGTTTTTTCTAACATCCATGTCATTCGGTTTAGGCCCAGAGCATTGTTTATATTGACAAAGCCACCTTAACTACAATTGTAGACCCTCTAATGTTTCTCAAATTATCACTCAAGCTGTTTAGCTAGATATTTGAACTCTAAGATTTATCTACTGCTACAAGGGCCAACCTATAGCCTCTTCATCCGTGCTACCTTTGTTTGTGTACCAATCTCCCTGCGTACTCAGCCTCAGGGCTGGCCGTGGGCAGAGAACAAATGATCATATACCCACACCTCCCCTCCCCACCCCAGTTACCAGAGGTCCTGTCCTCCTATTATATAAATATTGTTCCCATAAAAATATCATATCATGGTAAAAATTCAAACGGCCCAGCCTGAGATAATATAATCTTTCCAATATCAGGGTATTTTTAACTAGGTCAAGCCAATGAGTGATCGAGGGTGGTTGGGGTTTCTTCCAGAACTTTGGGATAAGTCTTTTTGCGGCATTGAGTAAAATTTGATAAATACATTTTCTAATTTTACAGGGGATATGTGGGCTGGCATTAAATAAAACTCCTTCAGGAGTAAGGACTAAGTCAGTTCCAATGATTTTGCCTATTTGTGCCTGGACTTGAGTCCAGAATGATTGTATTTTGTCGCATTTCCACCAAATATGGTGCATTGTGCCCTCCTGGTCACACCCTCTCCAGCACTTATTGCTGGCTTTTGTAAACATGTGTTTTAATTTGCTAGGGGTCAGATACCATCTGGTGAGGATTTTGAGATTGGTTTCAAGTGCTACTGCCGAATGCGCTGATTTGGCGGTCGCCTGGAACCATGAGTCCCATTGCTTGTGTGAGGCCTCTATCCCCAATTCTCCTTCCCATCTCTTTGTATAATTTGGTTTGTTGGGGTAGTGTGATCTGAGGATGTTTTTATACATAAGTGATATTACTTTTTTAGGGGTTTGTTGGGCGGAACAAAGGAGTTCAAATGTAGTACGGGTTCTGGATAAGTCCTGTTTATATTTGTGCATGGAAAGGTAGTAGCGCACCTGATGGTAGGCGAACCAGGATTGAAATTGGGTAAAGCCTTGTGAGAGCAACATATCTCTCTGCACTAGTTTCCCTTTTTCCACCAGCGCGAACACAGGTGTATGGTCTAGGAATTTTGCGGTCGTATTTATATATTGTTTCTTTCCCATGGGACCCTCTCGGAAGTTCCCTATTAAGGTTAAGTGTTGTCAGTGGTGAATAAGTTGATGTTATAAGTTTGTGTGAATTCCGCACTTTGGACCAGGTTGACCACGTTTCTTTGATTATTGGGTAATCCGCAATCTTTCCTAAGGGGGGTTTATAAGGGGCCCAGCACATTACGCCCAGTTGGGGGACTTCTAATAATTGGGATTCTAAATGGATACATCTCTTATAGGATTCGGTCCCCTGCCTGCACCACTCCACAATTCTATTTAGGGTGATTGCCAGTTTGTAAAAGTGCAAGTTCGGGACCCCTAACCCACCCTCTTCCCTAAGCCTGTATAATGTGTTTTTAGCTAGCCGTGGGGGTCTGCGGTGCCAAATATAAGTGTCCATTATAGTTTGTAGTTTGCTAATATCTGTTGCAATCCCCGATATTGGCAAGGCCTGCATAACATATAGGGCCTTCGGTAGCAAAGTCATCTTGGCGGCAGCTATTCTCCCCAACCATGAAATATTCTTTTTGGGGAGCCAAGAGGATGTCAATTGCTGGAATTCCTCCAACAGGCGGCCATAGTTCAATTTTCGTATGGTCTCTGTGTTGTGGGAGAGAAAAATTCCTAAATATTTTAACGCTTGGGTTTGAATTTTGTATGGGAATGTTTGTTGAATCTGTGTTACCTCCCTTTCTGTAAGATTGATCGGGTACAATTCTGATTTATTGGTGTTTATAAGAAAATTTGATACAGCCCCAAAGGCCTGCAGAGCATTCTGTAAATGTGGGAGGGAGTGTATTGGGTCAATCAGGGTCATCAGAATATCATCAGCAAACATTGCTAATTTATATGTTTCTTCCTGGATATTTATGCCTTTTATATTTGGATGCTCACGTAGTTTTACTGCTAATGGCTCTAAAGATAGGATAAAGAGAATGGGAGAGAGCGGACATCCCTGCCTCAGGCCGTTCAGAATTTCAAAATGGTCAGAGAGCGCCCCATTGACCATAATCTGAGCAGAGGGGTTGGAGTATAATGCAAATATTGTTTGGATAAATGTTGAGGGGAAGCCACATTTTTGGAGGGTAGATTGTAAAAAAGTCCAGTCTAATCTATCGAACGCTTTTTCAGCGTCGGTTGATAGGTATACTGCAGGGATGTTTGATTTTTTAATATATTCTAACAAATTTAGTACTTTACATATATTATCTTTGGCTTCTCTCTGTGGGACAAAACCGACTTGATCATAATGGATAAGATTGGGCAATATTGTGTTAATTCTGTTCGCTAGGATTTTGGCATATATCTTGAGATCTACGTTTAACAGGGAGATTGGCCTGAAATTAGCTGGGGTATCTGTTTTTTTGCCCAGTTTAGGGAGAACTGAGATATGGGCATGCAACATAGTATCAGGGAAAACTACGAATTCCGAAATATGATTAAACAGGGAAAGCAGTTGCGGTACAAGTTGGGTTTTAAATAATTTATAGTATCAATTGCTGAAACCGTCTGGGCCTGGGGCTTTCTCTGGTTTCAACTCTTTTATGGCTTCCAGCACTTCCCTCTCAGAAATTGGGGCATCCAGTAGCAACGCCTCACTTTCAGTAAGTTTGGGAAGAGTTGCCTTGTCTAAATATTGCTCGCATTTTAGCTGGTGTGAGCGGTCTGTTAGGATATAAATTGTAGAGTCTATGATAAAATTTTTTTAAAGGAGTCTCCGATGGACTTTGTGTCTTCTATTGTGATGTTCTGTGCTGTTTTGAGGGAGTGGATGTATGAGCTGGCATGTTGTGTTTTTAACGCCCTCGCCAGGAGTTTCCCCGTCCTATTTCCTTCTCCATAATATTTCTGTTTTATGTGTAATTGATATCTCTGCGATTCAATTTGTAAGTGTTTATTTAATTCATCTCTTTTCTCTTGGAGAATTTTAGCTAAAGCTAATTCTAAAAATAGTACCACTAATTTAGTGTATTCATTAAGGGATTGTTTTCGCTTAAGGGCTTTAAGTTTAATAAATTCACCTCTAATATAGGCTTTATGGGCCTCCCAAACCAACGCGGGCGTGACTTCTGCAGTGTTATTAAGGTCAAAATAAGTGTCCAGGTGTTCAGCAAATTACTCTATCACTTTTTTGTCTGTCAGGAGAGAATTATCTAGCCGCCACAAAAAGGGCTTGAGAGGGGCAGATGGCCATATCAATTTGCACTCCACTAGGGAGTGGTCCGACCACACCGTATGCCTAATATTAACTGTTTTAATTAGAGATAGGGCCAGATGATAGGGCCAGATGATCTACTAGGATGTAGTCTAGCCTCGAGTAGCTCTTTTGAGGGTTTGAGAAAAAAGAATAATCCCTAGTTTGGGGGTGGGCATATCTCCACGCGTCATGAAGTGTCAATTTCTTAATATCCCTCCATATGGAGCAGAGAATTTTTTGATTATGTCGAGTGGCCGGATTGGAACTATCTATATCTGGTACCAGGGGAACATTAAGATCTCCCGCTACTATCAGGGGGCCTTTGGTTAAATCTGCAATTCTGTTGGCAAAACGTGAGAAAAACAGGTCTTGTCCTATATTAGGGCAGTATAAATTTATGATCGTTACTGGTTTGCCAAACAGTAGTCCCATGATACCTAAGTATCTGCCATCCTTGTCTTTGTCTATAGATTGAAGCTTGAAAGGGATAGACTTGTGTATCAGTATACTGACACCATTAACCTTTTTATGTGAATTAGTGCTATGAAAATGTAATGGGTACTGAGTGGAAAAAAACCTAGGAATTCCTCCTGCCTTGAAGTGAGTCTCCTGTAGTAGGAGTATCTTCTCCCCCCCCCCCTCCCGCACAGTTCCCTAATGGCCATACTTCTCTTATTAGGGCTGTTAAAACCTCTCACATTCTGAGTGAGGATTTGTATAGATTGTGTGTTAAAGTGGGATGGCATATTTGTTTGGTACTATTTTTAGAAATTTATGAAGGTACAATTGTGTAAAACTCTGTGAGGGGTAGTCATGATCACAATGAGCAAGTTTCATGTTAGAATGTATCCAATAACAGTACAACTGTAGATAAATAAAGCAAAATTTAAACATATCAAACATAGTACAACTGGTGCAAACATATAAAACATAGAACAGTATTCTTCTTGTAGGGGGAACACAAACCCCAAGCGGGCATCATATTTTCCTAAGACTTAGTGTATATGGTGCACCCTGTGTAGCGAGACAGATGATACCATAGACACTATTTCTTTACCAGGAATAGAGAAACGTAGCCAAACAATCAAGTATAGCATATAGAAAACTCTCCAACATAGCTAACATTATTACACAATAAACTTAGAACAAATTTAAAACAATCAACAAGGCAGGGACCCCCACTGATCGAGCTGTTACCTTATACCGCTCTCTTCTCCCGCTGGCGTCTTCACTGTTAACCAGCAGGGATCCCATCCCCCGGGTCTGCATGCAGAACCCGCACCACCCCAGCCCCCCCATCTTAAAATTCCGGGGAAGGCCAAGGCGGGCAGGCTCCGCAGCACTGGGACGCAACTAGGACCAACAGTGTTCATCATTGTGTACAAGTTCAGTTATAACTGTCCCATGTGTGACAAAGTCACTTCCCCAATGCAGCTGTGTGACCAGGAACTCGGGTCTCATTGTTGACAGTCTTTGTCGGGATCCTCTTCCATTCTGGTCTCTGTGGAAGTGGTGGAGCAGGTCTAGTTTCCCCTGCTGTTGCTTCAATGGATTCAGTAGACGGGGAGGGTGGTGTAATCTCCAAATCTCTACAGACCTTTGGAATATCTTCAACAGAGTTGCAGATCAGTCGTCTTCCCCTCCAAGGTATTTGTAGGTTGAAAGGATGACCCCATCTATAAGAGATGTTGCGTTGTCTCAGCTTAGCCGTAAAATGTTTAAATTCTTTTCTTTTCTGTAAAGTTCTGGGCGTCAGATCTTCATATAGCTGAATGGGCTCTGATCTGAACTTGAGTGGGTATTTCTGCCTCGCTTTCTTCATAATCTCCTCTTTGATCTGGTAGCTTGTGATTTTAACAATAACATCCCTTGGAGGCTGGTCTCCCAGGGGCTTTGCTCGCAAGGCTCTATGGAAGCGATCTAAGGCTATAGTGGCTTCAGGGTCAACCCCAATGATGTGGGTAAAGAGGCCTTGTAGATAGTCCTCCAATTCTGTTGCTGGTACAGTCTCTGGAATTCCCCTTATTCTAATGTTGCCTCGACGACTCCGATTTTCTAAATCATCCAATTTATTTTCCATCTGGAGTATGAGGTCATCTTGTGTCGCAACCTTGGAGCGGAGAAAGGTTATGTTTGAGCTGGTGAGGTCTGAATTGTCCTCCAATTTCTCCACCCTCTGGCCCATGTCTGATAGGTCTTTTTTGATCTCAGAGATCTCCTCTCTAATGCACTGCTTCACTTGACTGATCAGAGCAGAGAAATCTTTTATGGAGGGTAGTGAGTCTAGGAGAGCCTTGGGAACTGAGATGGCAGGAGCTGGACCCTCCCCCTCTGATTCAGACGAGGCAGATGATGCATCAGTCCTGGTGTCGCGTGTGACTGTCATTTTTTTTAGCAGATGAATCTAGTTGTTTAAAAAAATTGTTGACAGAGGGGTGTGCAGATGTTTGCTTTTTGGCAGACCTTTCTGGCTTATTTCCCTTTTTTGGAGACATGCTGATCGTTGTAATAAAAATAAATATGTCCTGTATGTCAGCAAACTAACCAACCCCAAATAGCTGAATGAGGCAGGATTGGCTACTATGCGACATTCAATCCCCAGATCGGCAGCAGAAAATATTTTTGGTGTACCACTTCAGCCCCTGTAGTGAGCCTGGGGTTATATTTATGTGTATGCTAGGGCGGGAAGATATGTGGCGCCACTTTAAGAAGTAATTACGTCTCTGTGTCCAGCGATATTCATAGTGGGCAGGACGCCTATCAAGCCTGCAGCCTTGTTCCCTCTATCCACTTCAGCACTGAATGCTGCCTATCCTGCGGTTAAACTCCATGCAGCGTCCCTTTATGTTTCTGTCCCAAAACACTACACCGGCTTATTGTATCCCAAGTCACAAACGACTAAGTGCACAGTTCTCACCTATATGGAGGCATTTGATGGTACGGAGGCATTTGATGATACTGGTATAGCTGGGCTTGAAGCGGTTACCTCCGTTGTTCAGATGTAGGCCACATAACCCTCCCGTTGGTGCAGCACAGGTCCGGTAAGCGATAAGGCAGTGTCGCAATTGATTGGGGCCCAGATGACATGAGCGCAAGTTATGGGAAAAGATCTAGGCACATTGAGGCAGCGTTATATGACAGATAGGACTGGCTGTGCACATATTGAGCTTATTTTGCCCTGTATGGAGACCGGAGCTCACACAAGTGCAGCCGTCTCCATTGAGCGCTGGCTCCCGTATTATGCATTGTTTTATGATGTTATATATACACATTTGTTAAAATGTACTAAAATTCTTAAGATAACAGTAACGTGTATAAATAAGAATACAAATATTCAAGTAATTTTTTTTTAAATTGAAATATATTATTACTAGACTTCCTTATTTCAAGATTTTCAATTCTCTGCTTTAAAACACAAATTAATGTCAGAATCTGTCAGAGCATGTGATTTTAAGACTATCGACCCTAGACTTCTGTGTGTAGTACCCTGCAAATTAGTTAACACAGCAGAAACACCACTCAGGATTCTCAGAACACTGCTGGTCCTGAGTGGAAAATGCCGCTGGCCCAATCTGCAGCGCTAGTCATATGACTCAAATGTAGAACTAGTCCCGAGCAGTATTTCTACTGTGTGATTAACCCTTTTCTTTATTGTTTCATTCGTTATTTGTTTGTGAACACAAACTCTGGATAATAAAAAAAAACATATATGTTATGCATCTGAAAACAAATGCACAAGACACTGACCCTGATGACTGATGACTGAAAGTGCAGCAATGTGGCAACGTATTCACAAGGCGTCCGTTGCAATGTCGAGAAAGCCAGCAAAATATTCCAAAGAACTGGCAGTACTGTTTAAAGGCAGCAACGCCAAGAGGCGTCTTACCGTACTTTTCAGTGAGTGGCGATGCTGCGCTGATACTGGCGACGTATTCAAAGCAACATCGACACCTATATTAAAGGTGTAATGCAAAATGTTCCCTTTACACAGTAATGTATGATAATACAATTTATATGCCTCAACAGAAACTCAACCCCTGTTCTTACAATACAATAGTGAATTAAACATAGAAATAATACACCTATAGGGGGATTGTGGGAATATGAAATACGTATATACAATGTTTAAAAAGACAGTAGTCATAAGACATTCATGATTTAGGTAGAACATACAATTTTAAACAACTTTCCGGTTTACTTCTATTATTTAATTTGCTTTCTTCTCTTGTTATCCTTTGCTGAAAGGTTTATCTAGGTAAGCTTAGGAGCAGCAAATAACCTAGGTTATAGCTGCTGATTGGTGGCTGTATAAATATATATATATATATAAACACACTTATTGTCATTGGCTCACCCATGTGTTCAGTTAGAAACCAATAGTGCAGTGATGCTGCTTCAACAAATGATGCAAAGAGAATGAAGCAAATTTGATAATAAAAGTAAACTGGAAAGTTGTATAAAATTGTTTGTTCTACTTAAATCATGAAAGAAAATGTGTGGGTTTCGTGTCACTGTAAAGTAAATGTATAGTATAGTGTTAGCATATGTATGTAAACTTTAGCCGTGATTGTAAAATCTTGTATTATGCCCTCAGCTGTGTTCCCTATATGGCCAGTTTTGGGAACAGTTAATTAGTGCAATTAGCAAACACTACTCAATGAAGACTGCAAGGCGTGGTTCCCTTATTTAACTGTTATTTAACTTATTCACTGCTGGGCCGCACACAAACCTCAGAGGAAACACTGGTCCTTAGAAGTTGTATTTTAAAAATGCGAATGCACGTTCTCAATATTCATATTTCATAATATTGCGAATGCGCAATTGTGTTTTACTTATAATATTGCGTTTGTGCGATTGTGTTTTACTTATAATATTGCGTTTGTGCGATTGTGTTTTACTTATAATATTGAGATCTCACAGTAGCAAACGTGGTCTATTTTAAGACCACAATCGCGCCATTGCGATATTATAAGTAAAACACAAGTGTAATATTATAAGTAAAACACAATCTTATAAGTAAAACACAATTGTGCGATCACAATATTATGAAATATGAATATTGTGAGCTTGCAATTGCATTCTTAAAATAAGTATAAAAAAAACACGCCTAAGGACACAACACAAGATTTTTTAAATTACGCCTGAAGTCTAGATACATATTCTAACACCATGCTATACAATACATATACATTAAACATTGTATATGCATATTACATATACCACATACCTAGCTCCTATAGTTTTAATAGGAAGTTTTTTGTTGTCTTTATTAACAAAGTAGATCGCAATAATGACGAACATATAAACGTTCCATTGGCGTAACCTGTAGTTTAATGTGGAAACATTGCCGTGAGTTTTTTTAGATTCAAAACACTGGCCTCCATTTCAGCTATACCTTTTCAGCCATATCAGTGTCGCCTGCTTTTCAGTGGTGATATTTTCCAGTTAAACAAATCTAGAGACTGTAGCGTGAAACTGAATAAACATATGCATAATCTGTTGGAATTTATTTTTGCAAACGCACAGCCTATTTTGTGTAAACACGCTTTAAAGACAGCCCCCCACACAGGCCGCCTACATCGCAGCTAAGTGGCCAAGTCGGTGGTCTTTTGCTGAAGTTGAGATCCCCATTATAGCCTATGGGAGACACATCTCCACTCTTCAGTAAAGCAAGGTTTAGCACACTTTTTTTCAAATACATTGCCAGATCGACAGACTGCAACCTGGCGAACCCAAAAAAGGCAATTTCTCATCGATCTGGCAATGTTTTGAATATCAGTGCCACTGTCTGTTAGTTTCAAAATTAAAGTAAACAGATTTAACTTCCAACAAAGTTAACATTTCTTTTAATCATGTTTAACCATATTATTTCACATTTATGATATAAATCTGTTTATTGCTACAAAGAAAAAGTCACATTTGTAAGAAAACTGCACAGCATAAGCTCATATCCTCGTTTTAACTATTCTCTAAAAGGTTTACTTTCGCTGGATGTCTGAGCAGTGAAAACAGTTTTTGTTTTATAGTGTGGTTCATGCATACCAAGTTTCTTTCTTTATTCGAAAAGACGATGACGGATTCAGGCCACTGTCAATATTGCAAATTTCTTAAGACTTTAATAAACGTGCAGTAGCTGTTAAATTAGAAAGTTCTAAAACTAAGACAATTACAGAAAGTGCACATTTCTAAAGGGATAGAAGAGATGTTTTTGTTATTTTATATATAGGAATTTGTTTTATTTTATACTGCAAATAAGTTTTTTAAGTTAGAAATCAGGTTTAAATCCCATGTTAGGTTTATAATTCCAGAAAGTTATTTAGGTTTTAAAAAATACACTTGTAATTATTTTGAAATCTGATTTTAATTACAGAAATGTGTTTGGCTACAATGCAGTCAATATTCTAGTTATTTGCCGTCCTGTTGAGAAGCTCTTGTTAACAGCCCATTGCTCACAGCAGTTTTGCTTACCGCTCTTGTTAACAGCCCATTCCTCACAGCAGTTTTGCTTACCTCTAGACGTGCACATTCCATTTCAGGTGAATGATCTGAATAACATTTTTTTTGTCTTTGCATAACAAATGTCACTTTTAACTGATGAAAGACAAAATGTTTATTTCATAATTCAGATAAAGCACACAATTTTATACAACTTTCCAACTTACTTTAAAGGGACATGAAACGCTTTTTTTCCGTATAGATAGAGAATATAATTTTAAACAACTTTCAAATTTACTTCTATTATTAATTTTGCTTCCTTCTTTTAGTATCTTTTGTTAAAGAAACAGCAAGGCACACAAGTGAGCCAATGACATGAGGCATACATGTGCAGCCACCAATCAGCAGCTCCTGAGCCTATCTGGATATGCTTTTCAACAAAGGATACCAAGAGAACAACACAAATTGGATGATAGACACACGTTGTTTTAAATTACATGCATGTTATCATCACGAAAGAAAAAAAAAAACAGTGTTTCATGTCCCTTTAATTATCAAATGTGTTTCATTTTCTTGGTATCCTTTGTTGAAGGAGCAGTAGTGCAGCACCGAGCACATCAGATGAGCCAATGACAAGAAGCATATATTTGTAGCCACCAGTCATCAGCTAGTTCCCAGTAGTGTATTGCTGCTCCTTAACCTACACAGGTATGCTTTTCAACAAAGGATACCAAGAATACAAAGCAAATTAGATAATGAAAGTAAATTGTAAAATTGCATGCTCTATCTAAATCATGAAATAAAAAAAATGTCATTTTAATGCATCAATGCAAATACTTGAATCCTTTGTTAATCATATATAATACATTGTTTATTGTGCCATTCAGTATTTGTTTGTGAACACAAACTCTGGATAATGAAAAAAACATGTTATGCACAAGTCTGTTTACCACTCTGAGCAAGGCCAATTCTAGTCATGAAGCTTTCATGTTCTGCTAATGTTACAAACAAGGATCGGGTACCTCCTTAATTGACAGATAAAAATAACTAGCGTCCCTCGGGGCAGCTACATATCTAATATGGATCCAGTATATTAATATAAGGCATTAGAATTAAACTGTTAACTTTATGTTTGTTCTTGTTATAAAGAAACTGTACTTTTTGACAAATAAGAGATGAATGTGCTGGATAGCATTATATGGCAATAAAAGTATCACTGTATTGTTCTATGCAGCTACTGTTGGTTGACTCAAGCACAATGCATCAGTAAACCACTCTTTGAACTCCATTTATCATCACGTGGCAGACAGTGGCGTACATATTTGCCCCTGTCCGCCCCCGCTGTTCCTCTGGAGGGCAGCAATCCGTTTCCCGCATTTACCTTTGTGAATGAGCACTCCTGTGCACTTGCGTGCAACCCCGCACGGTCAAAGTGGAGTGGAGGACTTGATAAATATAGCCCTTTATGCCTGTTTTGATATTGTACTTTTTTGGTTTTGTATTATCTCTCAATAAAAATAATTAAAATAAATAAATGAGCAAAGTCTAAAGAGAACGTATAGTTCTATGGCCATCTGGTCTTAGCACAGTGAAAAGATCTGGAATACACTGTTCTTTCCCAATGTAATTCTTTGTGACTTCAGAACACAAAAAAAATAAGTTTAAATAGACACTGTGCTATTTAATGTTCTGACATCCATTGGGAATAGCAGTTTTTAACATGTAGGTATTTTTTACCTGAAAAAGTAAGACAAAAATCTATTTAGAGTTAAACTAATGTACAAATATCAGTTATGTATTTTTATAACTTATGCTAACTGACTTATATGTACTTCCTACTCACAGGAAATATGAGCATTAACAGGAAGTATCAGCCATTAGTAGGAAGTACATAGTTGATAAAACTGCATTAGTTAAACTTTAACAGCTTTTCCTTTGCATATTTATAAAAAAGAAAAATCAAGATGTGTATTATTTTTGTTTAAAAAGAAAGATAACACATTTACTACCCATTACCCAGCTTTGCACAACCAACATTGTTATATTAATATACTATATAATCTCTAAACCTCTAAATCTTATCTCAGTGCATTTTATTAGTTTTTCAGAGCCAGAGACAGCTAGTTCATGTGTGTCATATAGATAACATTTTGCTCACTCCCATGGAGTTATGCATGAACCAGCGCTATATGTCTAAAATGCAAGTTTGTAAAAAGATAAGGAGGCAGTCTGCAGGCAATCACAGAGGTAAAAAGTGTATTAATATAACAGTGTTAGTTACGCAAAACTGGGGTATGGGTAATAAAGGGATTATCTATCTTTTAACAATAAAAATTCTGGTGTAGACTGTCCCTTTAAGTAACATTTATAAATAACAGAATAGATGTTATAATAATGCAAAGTATTAGACTGCCCTCAAGTGTCTACTTCATAATGGCACCTGGCCGGCAAAATCTCCCGTAGAGAACACTAGTATACAATTTTCAAGTAGACAGTCCCTTTAAAATGCCAAAATTTAAAATAGATTGCATACATTTTTTTAAAAACTGCTGGCAAGTATTTTTAAATAATTTTCATAAATAAGCACAATTAATTACATAGCTAAGCTGCCTGGAGCAGCCAACTCCACCCCCCTTATCAGTGTTTAGACACAGGCATTGAATTTCAACTGAGTTCACAGCTTCTAGGCAGGCTCCAGCAGATAATCCCTGTGCACTTTTGCATTCTACCAAAAGAACAATAAACATAGATACAGCCATAAAAGGAATTGTGAGGGGGGGTTAGAGCTTTACAATTCAGAAAATGAAAAGAAAGGGTTAATGGCAAGGCACTGCAGTATAAATTTGCAGGTAAAGTAATTGATAAAGCAGTTGTGAAACGCACGCCAGGCGTTCGCACTGCTCTCTGTTTGTGTTTTCTTATTCAATCTAGTCCTTAACCGCTGTAATTTGTACTCGGTCCTGGCATTCTTTTGTAACTTTTATATGTTGATATTTTAGTTTTAGTTTTGCTCTTACAGCAGAAAATACTAGAGTAATCCTTAGATACGGTAAAACTAAAGGCTAATGATTCCAGCCACTTTGGCTGTGTATTTGAAAGACTTATATCATCGCTACTTATATGTACAGCACATTATAACACATAGCTTTAGGTTTAGAATAGTTACTCCTACAGTAATAATAAGGTAAAAAGGATTTAGCCTCTTTGGCTGATGGATACATTATAACCACCTAACGTTAGGTTTAACCTATAAACTGGATTTGTGTATAGCTGATCCTCGGTAATAAAAGGGACAGTAAACACCAGAGTTTTTGTTGTTTAAAAAGGTAGATAATCCCTTTATTAACCATTCCCCAATTTTTCATAACCAACACAGTTATAATAATATACTTTTTACCTCTTTGATTACCTTGTATCTATGGCTCTGCAAACTGCCCCCTTATTTTAGTTCATTAGACAGACTTGCATTTTTAGCCAATCAGTGCTTGCTCCTAGGAGCTTTACGTGCCTGAGCTCAATGTTATCTATATGAAACACATGAACTAATGCCCTCTAGTGGTGAAAAACTGTCAAAATGCTTTCAGATTAGAGGTGGCCTTCAAGGTCTAAGAAATTAGCATATATACCGCTTAGATTTAGCTTTCAACTAAGAATACCAAGAGAACAAAGCAAAATTGGTAAAAAAAAAGTAAATTGGAAAGTTGTTTAAAATTACATGCCCTATTTAAATCACGAAAGTTTTTTTTGACTTGACTGTCCCTTTAAGTTTTAATAATGAATCCGGTTAGCCCTATCTTCCTCATCCTATTATGGTATAAAGCATCACCCCCATATAGTATTCTAGTGTGCCACAATAGTGCTTCTTCTCTTTCTTGACATTTACATATTGGAACTTCGCACTGCCCTCCTAAAGGTATATATTTCTGTAGGAGGGATTTGGGTGATTGTTTGTCTACCCAACCTCTTTGATTTAATTATCAAGGAATTTCTTTGTTTAAAGTAATTAAAGTACATTTTATATTATTTTGTCTCTATCCCAACTTGTTTTATGTCCCTTTAAGTATATTTTCATAGCATGTCCCTTCAACATGCTATGAAATAAACAAGTTAACAAAGTCAAGAAGTCTACTGTGCTAAATGCTGCATTAAAACACAACTTTATTTCTAAATTTTAAACTTAACATGTATAACTTTACTCAAATTAATGCCATCTTTGTCCTGGAAAGTTAAAAACACAATGATACTGGCACTCTGTGACTTTGTATTTTTCAAAGTGTAGTGTTTAGCCTAAGTCCTTGTAATAACAGAAGTTCAGATCAGGGTGGATAAAAATCGGTGATTTTTTAAAAACAATGCTTTTTGAGGAAAAATCTATCTACAGATACTGTAGTTTCTATTTAAAGTGAATGTAAATTTTGATGCTAAATAAATTTTGATGCTAAAGTGCCCAGTTTTTAAAAATTTGATTAAAAACAGGGGCACTTTAATTCATAAAAATTTACATTTCCCTCCTGTTGTGGAAAAAAAAACTTACCTTTTACTCTTGACAGCAGCTCCAGCTTTCTCCACCCGTCGCAAAGCCTCTTCCTGGGTCTAAAATGAGGAATCCGGCTTCCTCCAATCACGGCATTGAATCAGACACTGATTCCCCAGGGGGGGAAGCCGTGATTGGAGGATGGCCCATCCATCATTTCTGACATCAGAAATGGCTTGCGACGACCGGAGGTAGCTGGAGCTGCTGTCAAGATTAAAAGGTAAGTTTTTTTTCACAACAGGAGTGAAATGTAAGAATTAAAGTGCCCCTGTTTTTAATCGAATTTTTAAAAACCGGGCACTTTAGCATCAAAATTTACATTCACTTTAAGATGCATTATCATCTAAAGGTTATTCATCCTGAAATATTCACAATGTCATGCTCTCCCAGAGGTTTCTGTAGGATTATTTTGGGCATTTTTTCTATCTTAAAGCTATTATCACATAATCATATATGCATGTGTGTTTATGATTATTTGATAATGCTGTAGAAATTCTATATGCAAAACCATGCAGAAATGTTTCCTCCTCAATACACACAAATGGTAGGTGCCCTATTGGCAGATATGATTTTATATATATTTTATATATATAACTAATATATATATATATACATTCCAGTTTACTGCCTCTTTATGCAAAGACTTCCAGATGCCAGGAGGCATTTTATCTAAGATTTTTACATCTGCATAAAATGTTATGCTCTCAGGCTAAGATTGCTCAGTGTTTGAAATGAGACAGGTTAACTTAATACTGTTCAGTTTACAATACAGCTGACTTAATTTTGAAATACATACAAGCAAGCCTACATCCTGCATTTAACCAGATCTAATTTTATGAGACTAAGTATAACAGATTAGTTCCACCAAGACCATATAGAGTACAGCATTTTCAAAATCCATAAGTACAGCTGATAGATGGGAACATTTGTACAACAGATTTGAAGTGGTGCTCTTGGTTGGGGAAAATGGGGAAAAAACAAACAAACATATGTCAACCTTTCAAAAGTACTTTTTTTTATCTATCCATTCTGATAGATCATTAATGTACAATTTTGAATTCACAGAAGTGTATGTGTCTGTCTTTGTGCATTTTCTGTGGGTGTCTCTGTGAGGGTGTGTGTGTGTGTGAATCTATGTCTGTGTGTTTTCTGTGGATGTCTCTGTGAGGGTGTGTGCATATGTGTGTGTGTGTTTTCTGTGGGTGTCTCTGTGATGGTGTGTGCATATGTCTGTGTATTTTCTGTGGGTGTCTCTGTGATGGTGTGTGCATATGTCTGTATTTTCTGTGGGTGTCTCTGTAAGGTTGTTTACATATGTCTGTGTATTTTCTGTGGATGTCTTAGTGAGTGTGTGTGTGTATGTATGTCTTTGTGTGTTTTTTGTGGGTGTCTGTGTGTATGTCTGTGTGTTTTCTGTGGGTGTCTGTGAGTGTGTATGACTTTGTATGTTTTCTGAGGCTGTATCTGTAGGTGTTTCCTTGGGTGTATGTGCAAGTTTGTGTTTGAGTTTGTTTGTGTGTGTGTCTATTGTCTGTTCCTTTTTAGGACATTTTTACCTTACTACTGATTATTCACAACTTTCTACAGACTTTGAGACTAATGAGACCTTTCCAGAAGTCACCAATCCACCATTTAATCTTTAAATTATTGTTTAGGCAGTTCAGGACCCTTCCATTCAGCCACTGCATGCTGTTGTCATCATATAGTTGGCATCTTCCTTGACAAAAAGATAATCATTACTCCATATTTTGTCTTGTAAATCTCCTTTTTTGACAAAACTGTAGTCTACCTCATTACTTCTCAAGTCAATGTAAACATGTGCTGAGTGTCTGTGTGGGTGTCAGTGTGTTTGTGTGTTTTTTTGCGTCTGCTAGAGTGTCTATATGTGAATCCCTATGTGTGAGTGTGTGTTTCAGTGTGTGAGTGTGTCTGTGTGTTTCTGTGTTACTACCTTTAATACATTTCCAAGTTTGACTACACTTAAGAATAAAGTGCATATACGTTTTAGTCACTTGGTCCAAAATTGCACATGTTAAAGGGGGGGAGTTGATCAATGGTTAAAGGGACACTGAACCCATATTTTTTCTTTCGTGATTCAGATAGAGCATGACATTTTAAGCAACTTTCTAATTTACTCCTATTATCAAATTTTCTTTATTCTCTTGGTATCTTTATTTGAAATGCAAGAATCTAAGTTTAGATGCCGGCCCATTTTTGGTGAACAACCTGGGTTTTCCTTTCTGATTGGTGGAAAAAATTCATCCACCAATCAAAAAGTGCTGTCCAAAGTTCTTAACCCAAAAAAGCTTAGATGGCTTTTATTTCAAATAAAGATAGTAAGAGAACGAAGAAAAATTGATAATAGGAGTAAATTAGAAAGTTGCTTAAAATTGCCTGCTCTATCTGAATCACAAAAGAAAAAAATTGGGTACAGTGTCCCTTTAAGGGGCCCCAAAATTTCTAGTGGCGGCCCTGATGTATAGTGATTTGCTACTTAAAGGTACAGTAAATACAGTAGATTTGCATAAACAACAACTGCATGATAACAAGACAATGCAATAGCACTTAGGGCCATATTTATCAATGTGCAAGCGGACATGATACAAAGTAGCGTAACATGTCCGCTGCACATCGATAAATGCCGACACCATATACTGTCGGCATTTATCATTGCACCAGCAGTTCTTGTGAACTGCTGGTGCAATGCCGCCCCCTGCATATTCGCTGCCAATCAGCCGCTAGCAGGGGGTGTCAATCAACCCGATCGTATTGATTTCTGTCTGCGGTCTCAGAGCAGGCGGACAAGTTATGGAGCAGAGGTCTTTAGACCGCTACTTCATAACTTCTGTTTCCGGTGAGCCTGAAGGTTCGCCGAAAACAAGGGGCATCAAGCTCCATATGGAGCTTGATAAATATGCCCCTTAGTCTGAACTTCAAATGAGTAGTAGATTTTTTTTCTGACAAATTTCAAAGTTATGTCTGTTTCCACTCCTCCTGTATCATGTGACAGCCATCAGCCAATCAAAAATGCATAAATGTATAATCTGTGAATTCTTGCACATGCTCAGCAGGAGCCGGTGACTGAAAAAGTGTAAATATAAAAAGACTAAGTATTTTGTTTGTTTCTTACTTTTTTTTCTCTCCTGCACTAGTGTGCTGTTTCTTTCTCTTCTTTATATATATATATATATATATATATATATATATATATATATATATATATATATATATATATATATATATATATATATATATGTGTTACTTAAAGGGACAGTCTACACCAGAATTTGTATTGTTTTAAAATATAGATAATCCCTTTATTACCCATTCCCCAGTTTTGCATAACCAACATGGTTATATTAATACACTTTTTACCTCTGTGATTACCTTGTATCTAAACATCTTCTGATAGCCCCCTGATCACATGACTTTTTATTTATTATCTATTTACTTGCATTTTAGCCAATTAGTGCTGTGTTGTGCTGACTTTTAAATACCTCCACGGGCGTGAGCACAATGTTATCTATATGGCCCACGTGAACTAGCAGTCTCCTATTATGAAAAGCTAATAAAAAAGCATGTGATAAGAGGCCGTCTGTAGTGACTTAGAAACAGGCAGAAATTTAGAGGTTTAAATGTTATAAAATATATTAATATAACAATGTTAGTTGTGCAAAGATGGTGAATGGGTAGTAAAGGCGTTATCTATCTTTTTAAACAATAACAATGTTGGTGTTGACTGTCCCTTTAAGTTAATATGGTTAACCATCATTTAGACCAGTAGTGATATGGGAAGTTAGTATGTACTTACCTACAAGTAGATACAGGCTTAGGTAGCACAACACCGGCTGTATAAACAGCCTGGAAAATTCCTTCTAAGTTCACTCGTCTTGTAATTTCACGAATCAAAACAGGAGCCACTCGCTTTGATCGTAGCTTTTTATGCACACACAGGAAATTGATTTCTACCATCTTCTTCACACTGATTATAAAAATAAAGAAAAATGGTAGCTGAGAGATTGGCATAGGGAATATTTATGTGTATGATTACTAGCTCAAGGCTTAAATTGACAATCTAAATGGGAAATGTAAAAGCATTGATGTTAAAGGGACATTCCGGTCAAAATGTAACTGCACATAGATTAATTACATCTTTGAATAGAAACATATTTGCAATATAAATGTATTGGCAAAAATGCTTCTAGTAAAAGTTATCACTGTTTTAGTGTTAGCGTTTTTCTCTGCACGTGCATGGGAAGCACAGCTAGATATTTTCAGTGCACCAGCATTTTAAATACTGCAGCTGCTCAAAGTACCAGTGGGACTTGTATTATGTCAACAATTAACAAATTTAGTCATTACCAGATGGTACAAGCATCTTTGGCCATCTGAGCAAGTGCTGTGTTTAAAATGCTGGTGCACGGTGCATATTTAAATACACAGTTGAAACAGCTATATCTTTTTTTACAAGCATTTTTGTTAATACATTTATATTACCAAAATGTTTCTATTCAAAACCAAAATGCACCCATGTGGATTCCAATTGTGGCTGGAATATTTATTTAAGTTGCCATGGTCACCATTTTTAATATTGGAAAACATTACCCACCTAAAGGGCAAAATGTATCATCATTGCATGCAGACAGGGTCCCAACTTAGTGAACTTGCAAATGCCACTTGAGATGCTGCATCGGGTAGTGAAATTTAACACTGCACAAGAGGTTTCTTCTGCAATGCCTCCCCCTGTACCTGCGCAACCAACTGTGCAAGAGCAGGGCATATAAATCACCCTGATTGAGTCAGTGTTGGGGTGATTGATCTTGTCACCTCTGAGGTGACAGAGAGGCAAAATAAGCAGTTTCTACTTATTAAATAAGTGGCAGCACTCTGCATAGCGCAAAAAGCTACAAATACAGCTTCATAAATCTACCCCTTAATATTTTCCTCCATTACTCCTGCTTTCCCTACATAAGTGTCTGTAATGGTCAGGTACTTCCTGTAACCTATTCCTCACCTACTTGCACAAGCATTTCCCTTAACTATCCACTATCTATCCTAATAACTCACCTTCCTTCCTACAATATTACAATGCTGCAGGCACAATACTAACTAATCATTAAGTCTGCCCACCTGTCTGGCCAATATGCTAAGTAACTTTACCAGCAATACTTTTCCATTTAAACACTTTATTTTATGATCTAGTGAAAGTTGCACTCGTTTATCATGTGCTTGCTGCTCCGGGCAAATAAATGGCAGGTGATTGCAGCATATATATGTACAGTATGTCTATTTCTGATTGGCTCATTGCTCATATCACAGATGTAAGCCGATTGCATAGGTTTGACTTTAATCTCTTTGCATTAAAGGATAGACGTCCCTTTAAGAAACAAACACATCTAACTGTTTTGATACCTGCTACAAATGCATGGAACGTCACTTACAAAAAGTAAACAGAGACAAACCAATTCTACACATATACTTAAAAGCTGCAGCATTCCTATCAGTTGTTAATATCACAGGAAAATTCCTCTTGAATCATTATAGCCCATGTAGACTCCTTGTGAAGCAAACGTTCCATATAGAACACCCATCATTCTGTGTCATACTAAACAAGGAGGGAGTTTGCCATATACATATATATACTTACTTATCATAAATACGGATAGTGGCAGGAACTGCACTGATGAAGCCTACCAGCTTCTTATTGGAGGACACTCTAACACCACAGTGCCACTGAGATAACCAGCCAGGGGGACGCAGGGCCCTGCAGGGGGTCAGATAAAGACATGAGATGACCACTTGTTGTAGTAAGCTCTTTAAACAGACAAACAGAATAGTCTAAGGCTGACAACAGATATTTACACATTCCCTTTAACAGTAGAGATCAGCGATTCTAACCCAGAGTATTGGCACAGCCCTCGGCAAATGGGGTCTCAAAGATATATATTTATTTGGGCATAAACTAATCATGAAAAGATTTTAGGGTCAACACATACATCTCAGTTCACAGTGACATTTCAACATCTTTTTGCATAAAAATATATCTAAAAATTGTGCTTGGGTTAATACTTTGACAATTTATGTGAGCTTTTGTTTACTTTTCCCTCCCTCAGCTTCTATGGTGTCACATGCTTTTAAAAGGGGGATTGTCAGTTTTACATCAACAATCATAATATGAAAATCATTCTTTGCAATAGTAACTAAGCTGAATCAGTGCTAAACCACCTCAAAGGAATACAAGAGGGCAGGCTACCCCAGTCTGCACGTGTGCAAACAGAGTTTGTGCTGTATCTGAATATTAGTTTCCGATTGATTATCAAGGGTTCTTTTGTTCTGGGGGACAGGGAAATCAGTGAAAAGAATAAACATAAAACAATATACTCATTTAATAAAATAAAGCTGCAGTTGTCATTGCAAAATTATTCTTATATATGAAGGTATATAATCATGTAATTTACAATTTTTGTTTAATGTCCCTTTAATTTAGGTGACATTGCTGTAGAAACAAATGTTGTGATTCAGGAATGATTCTTATAGCAGGGCCGGCTCAACCATTAGACCAAGTGGGTTTAACGGACCCAGGCAGCACTTGACTAGGGGCAGCACTTCAGTGACTGAGTCAGTCACTGTCAGACCCAGACCACTCCTGTCCTCTGTCTCCATGGGCGGAACTTCCAGGCTCCCAGCAGCATAACCTTATCATGCATAAAAAGACACAGAGCCAGTCAGTGGCGACAAGGTGTGACAAGTGCATCTCCTCCCAAATTTCCTTTCAACTTATTGCACAATTGTTCATAACCATTGGTTGCGTGCAGGTAAATTAAGGTCAGAGGCAAGGCTAGTAGGTTGATATGCCAATCAGTAATGTTACTACTGGGGATAGCACCTCATTGCATTCTCGGACCCAGGCAGCACAATGTCTTATAGGATATTAAGTTGTCCACTAGCTTATAATATAATAATCTAATGTGAGAGGTTACAATGGTATGGGGTTGTTTTCTCCTACATTAGGTTTCTTTATACGTCTATAATTTTTATCAAATAAAAAGGCTGTAACTCCCGGCAGGATGTTATAGATCTGTTTAGCCCCTTTATTGGGTTAAATGCTAAATTATCTATGGTTACTAATGCAAAATGACAAATTTGAGCATATTATTTTTGCATAAGATTGTAATACTAAGTAGCAAACACAAACTTTTTAGGAGGCATAAAATGGTTGCTCATATACAGAGATATGTAAAATATTCCAAAATCTTAAAAGGGACATGAAACCCAAATTTCTTCTTTCTTACTTCAGAAAGAGCATATCATATACCAGTTTACTTCAAATTTGCTTTATTGTTTTGGTATACTTTGTTGAAGAAGAAGCAGTGCATTACAGGGAGCTGGCTGAACATATCAGGTGAACCAATGGCAAGAGGTATATAAGTACAACCACAAATAAGCAGCTAGTAGGGCATTACAGCTCCTGAGCCTACCTAGGTATGAATTTCAACAATGCATATCAAAAGAATCAAACAAATTAGATAATAGAAGTCAATTAGAAAGTTGTATAAAATCGCATGCTCTTCTTTGAATCATTAACAAGTTGGGTGTTTTGGGTAACCCAGTTATCAACAAACACAGTATTGGGATTTGTATTCACTTGCTGTGTATTTACACTTGCACTCGACATTCAGTCATTAGATATGAAGTCGGGGAGGCTTATGCAGTGCAGTATCTGGGTTTATCAATACAGAGCCCAAGGGATTAATACAGTAATAATAGTTCAATCTCCTGCACCACCAGTTCTCATTTGCTTTGTACTTTTGGTATTCTTTGTTGAAAGTTAAACCTAGGTAGGCTAATATGCTCATTTCTAAGCTATTGAAGGCTGCCCCTTATCTCAGTGCATTTTGACAGTTTTTTTGACATGTGTGCCATATAGATAACATTGTGCTCACTCCCATGGAGTTATTTATGAGTCAGCACTGATTGGCTAAAATAGAAGTCTGTCAAAAGAATTGAGATAATGGGGCAGTTGGAAGAGGCTTAGATACAAGGTAATCACAGAGGTAAAGAATATATTAATATAACAGTATTGGTTATGCAAAACGGGGAATAGGTATTAAAGGGGTTATCTATCTTTCTAAGCAATACAAATTCTGGTGTAGACTGTCCCTTTAAAGCAAGGACTCATAAAGATCTTAATAAGCATCTATTAGTACTCCATATGGCAACTACTACTCTCTAGTTCAATTATAAAAAGGGAATGTTTTCCACTCCATTGATTTTTATACTAGGTGCAGTGTCCCTTTAAATTACAGTAAACTAGGGCAAAATAAATTAAAATATACATGTTTCAGGTCCCTTTAACATTCCTTAATATTTGTCGAGTGATGTAACAACCTGCAGCAGAGTTAAAGACATACTCACCATTGGAGGAACTCTGGGGAATAGTCAAACCTGAACATGTTATCATCATCTTCAACATAATTTTCATTCAACAATGTGTATAGTTCTTTGAGCTGGAAGCAGACATAAAAATGTGAGAATTTGATTAGTGATGCATAAAACAAACTGATTCTCTAGATAGTTTCCCAGCAAACACAATTACATATAGTAGAAAATTAATTCCTAAACTGCAGAACTACTGAACAGATCAGACCATTAAGGTTTACATACATACAAGAGGAGCACATCAACCAACAGTCCAGCCAACAAAATACCCATTAATTCCTCTATGAAAAGCATGGCAAACACCAGGTGTACATTTCTGCCTAGTGTGAGCCTCGTCAGTGAGGTGCAGCCACATCCCTCTAGGCACACAGGTCCACATCTGGTGTCACACCATCACCCTTAGGGAGACTGTTCTCCAAGGGTCATAATTTGCATATAAAAAAAAGAGATACGCTCTCAAACTGGGGAAGGTACAAAAGCATAAACGCTTGTTCTAATGTTTGTTACAACTTCAGAACGTGCTGTTTGCCTAGTGGCACTTTCCTGCAGTATATCAGTCTGGTCCTGTCTAAAATGTATATATATGTTTAATTTTCTCAGTATACAGTGTTCTCCCTAAGACCTATTTAATAGGTGCACCACCCGACCACCTGGCTAAAATGTAAGCCAATATTAAAGGGCCATTACAGTCAAAAAATGACATGCTCTATCTAATCCAGTAGAGCATTTATTTTAAGACCATAGTCCCTAGACTACTTTGTGTTTATTCCTCGCAAAAGGGTTAAACAAACAGGAGAAATACTGCTCTGGACCAGCAGAGTTCTGCAAGTCCTGCGTGGTATTTGCTTGTTTAACCCCTTTGCAGGGGTTAAACACACAGTATAGAGTCTAGGGAGCGCCTCAAAGTGGGCAGAGGATATTATGTCGCAAAGATAAGTGTTCAACAAATTTATTATACAGACAGTAGATAATCTTAGAGTGACTAATTAAAATTGGTTAAACAATGTCACATATAGTATCACATGAAAAAAAAAAAAATACATAAAATGATCACAAAGAAAGTTAGATAAACATACATGGATCCATGTTACCTAAACAATATGTTTAAAAGCCCTAATGAGGGGGAATTTTAAAACAAACAGATCAAATGCTATAGAAGCAATCTAAATAAGTCCTATTTGGCCAGTCAGATATAGTATTCTGACTAATTCAGACGTTGGTGTTCCTAATCTTCAAAAGTTATAGATCCTGAATAAAGTCTCTTCTGTGAATAAAGTGTCTGTGTGACGGTGTCCAAAAAAAGAAAAAATGAAAATTGTGTCAGTGGTGATGTAAAACAAATTAAAAATTGAAAATCATGTTGAAAATGCCAAGTCGATGAAAGTGTGATGAAAAAGTGTGGTGAAAAAATTAGTTCCAATTCCAATTGTGTAGTAAGATTACAATCCCAAAAAAAAATATTTTCCTTAAAAATTAATTAGATAATCCTGTGTTTATGTGCAGTTGATAGTTTATCCAAAAATAGATATACAAAAATAGAACATAAATTCCCAGTATCCCTGTGGGAAACAAAGATAGAAAATAGTGCAATAATGCTTACAACTTCTTACATATAAAATTGAAATAAGGCTTACCATACAATAGCCAACGCGTTTCGGCCCTTCCCTGGGCCTTTCTCAAGACTGTAGTGTGGTAAGTGATGTTAAGCCTCCTTATATACTGTTGTTGGTTCAGCCCATTTTGCGCTATTTTCGCGCCAAAAATAGGACCTTTGAACCGGAAGTGATAACCTTTAGTCTGTGCCTATAATTTTATAAGCTATTTTTATATTTATTATTATATTTTTATATTCACATGTTTTGTAATTCTAATCATCGTTTTTAAATGTTCCATAATTCTTATTCATTTCAGGGTATTGTTTCTATATGTTTACTTTGATACACAGGTAGATCGAAACCGGAAGTGTAATCCGTTAGTATCACTTCGGTTTCGTCTGATATGCTGAGTTCTAATTTGTTTAGAGCCTATTGTATCCTATATATTAGTACCCGCGATGTATAGTAACAGGTCTCCTTCCCTTCTAAGTATAAGGTAATTGTTGCCATGACCTGTTTACCTTTGGCTATTTGCGTTCAGCCGGAATTGACATCACTTCCGGCCATCCTCTCACATGAAACCGGAAGTAACATCACTTCCGGTCGTGCGATTTTGTTTATCACAAATTCTTTTGGTATCCTTGCTTATTGGATATTTTCAAATATGGTAGTTACACTAAGTCATTCCACATATGTTGGGACAGATTGGTGAAACCTAAGTGTTAATATGCCCCATTGTTAACACTTAGGTATCACCAATCTGTCCCAACATATGTGGAATGACTTAGTGTAACTACCATATTTGAAAATATCCAATAAGCAAGGATACCAAAAGAATTTGCGATAAACAAAATCGCACGACCGGAAGTGATGTTACTTCCGGTTTCATGTGAGAGGATGGCCGGAAGTGATGTCACTTCCGGCTGAACGCAAATAGCCAAAGGTAAACAGGTCATGGCAACAATTACCATATACTTAGAAGGGAAGGAGACCTGTTACTATACATCGCGGGTACTAATATATAGGATACAATAGGCTCTAAACAAATTAGAACTCGGCATATCAGACGAAACCGGAAGTGATACTAACGGATTACACTTCCGGTTTCGATCTACCTGTGTATCAAAGTAAACATATAGAAACAATACCCTGAAATGAATAAGAAATATGGAACATTTAAAAATGATGATTAGAATTACAAAACATGTGAATATAAAAATATAATAATAAATATAAAAATAGCTTATAAAATTATAGGCACATACTAAAGGTTATCACTTCCGGTTCAAAGGTCCTATTTTTGGCGTGAAAATAGCGCAAAATGGGCTGAACCAACAACAGTATATAAGGAGGCTTAACATCACTTACCACACTACAGTCTTGAGAAAGGCCCAGGGAAGGGCCGAAACGCGTTGGCTATTGTATGGTAAGCCTTATTTCAATTTTATATGTAAGAAGTTGTAAGCATTATTGCACTATTTTCTATCTTTGTTTCCCACAGGGATACTGGGAATTTATGTTCTATTTTTGGATAAACTATCAACTGCACATAAACACAGGATTATCTAATTAATTAATTTTTAAGGAAAATATTTTTTTTTGGGATTGTAATCTTACTACACAATTGGAATTGGAACTAATTTTTTCATAATTTTTTCACCACACTTTTTCATCACATTTTTCATCACACTTTCATCGACTTGGCATTTTCAACATGATTTTCAATTTTTAATTTTTAATTTGTTTTACATCACCACTGACACAATTTTCATTTTTTCTTTTTTTGGACACCGTCACACAGACACTTTATTCACAGAAGAGACTTTATTCAGGATCTAGAACTTTTGAAGATTAGGAACACCAACGTCTGAATTAGTCAGAATACTATATCTGACTGGCCAAATAGGACTTATTTAGATTGCTTCTATAGCATTTGATCTGTTTGTTTTAAAATTCCCCCTCATTAGGGCTTTTAAACATATTGTTTAGGTAACATGGATCCATGTATTTTTATCTAACTTTCTTTGTGATCATTTTATGAATTTTTTTTTTTTCATGTGATACTATATGTGACATTGTTTAACCAATTTTAATTAGTCACTCTAAGATTATCTACTGTCTGTATAATAAATTTGTTGAACACTTATCTTTGCGACATAATATCCTCTGCCCACTTTGAGGCGCTCCCTAGACTCTATTGCTATCTGTTAATACTCACAAGATATATTAGGTGTCTTGTTTTCCTGGGGAGCTAGTAGGTTACAAGGTAGGCGCTGTGAGATAATTACAATATTCTGCGTTAAACACACAGTAGTCTAGGGACAATGGTCTAAAAAAACAAATTTATGCTTACCTGATAAATTCCTTTCTTTCGTGGTGGTGTGAGTCCACAAAATTCCTTACTGTTGGGAATTCCTCTCCTGGCCACCAGGAGGAATCAAAGACACCCTGCACCAACAGCTTTAATATCCCTCCCACTTCCCAGTCAAACAAATTATCTCACTACCATAAGAAAGAAATGCCGCTGATCCAATCAGCCGTGATAGTCGCACAACTCAGATGTGGAGCTAGCAAATAAGCAGCATTTTCCACTCAGCGGTGCTCTTCGAGTCCCTAGCAGTATTTCTACTTCTACTGTGTTAAACACACAGTAGTCTAGAGTCAATAGTCTTAAAATTACATGCTCTAACAGATTAGAGCATGTGTTTTTTTTACCCTTTAAATGGACACTAAACCAAAAAATTTTCTTTAATGATTCAGATAGAGCATGCCATTTTAAGCAACTTTCTAGTTTACTAATATTATAAATTTTTCTTTCTTCTCTTGCTATCTTTATTTGAAAAGCAGGAATCCAAAGCTTGGGAGCCGGCCCATTTTTTAGTTCAGCACCTGGGTTGCGCTTGCCGATTGGTGGCTAAATGTAGACACCAATAAGAAGCGCTATCCAGGGTGCTGAAGCAAAAATGGGCCGGCTTCTAAGTTTTACATTCCTGATACTCAGAACGTAAGCCCAAGTAGCCCCTTTAATAACAGTCCTGTTAAATTCTCATATAATCTTAGAATCCACCATATTCTAAGATAAATATTGTTTAAGACTAGTCTGATAACTGAAACCTCTCTTTTCCTTACTTTACATGGTCTATCCCTCTAAGGTTACTCCATCAAAATATAAAAATAAAAAAACACAAACATATAAAGTAGGGAAAATGATAAATGGAGCTGTAACAAGATCCTCACAGCTACATCTGCAGTACTCAGCCGATTCATGCAGCCCCTAATTTTGTCCACCCTCACTACACAAACTTCTTACAGCCAGGTGGGTGTGGCTCCCTAAGGTGGCGAGTCCTGCAGAGACATAGTAAGAGCTCGGAGGTACTAACCGACCTGAAGAGTCATCACGGAACGGATGTGCAGGGGAACTGGTAAGTTGAGGAGGTTGTACACCTCTTTGCCGTTGTATTCAAACTACCCTACACACCACAAGGAGGTACACCACCCCTGTTTACTTACTTACCTGCTTACTGGCTATATGTTTATGAACAGCACCAATATTATTGGTATTTGGAGTATACATGGGCTGCATTACGTTGTGACTTCACACTACTTCTGTCACTGCAAGCTGACATAGTATGCACAAGTAACTTATTCCCTTACGATAGGACACAAGGAGGTACGCCAAGACATTTCACCTACTACCTGATTACTCACTGGTTACAACTTTGTTTGTTTACTACCAGGGTTTGGAGAGGACAGTGTCTGTGCTACTCTTGTGCCTTTATATCACTTAGTTCCAAAAACTTCACAGGAGTACAGCTATCTGGCTTTTACTAAAGACTGCATTTATATGAATGGTGCCAAATTAAGAAAATCAAATAAGAAAACTAAATAAATGAAGTGACAAGATCCAGGAATACAAATAAACACTTTGAACTTACTAAAGAAAAACAAAGCACAATATACACGTATGCCAAGTCCAATCTCAGGTTTTAACTTAAAAAAACCATGTTGTTGTTTTTTTGGAGTGGGGTCTTGCCAAATTCCATTTATTTTCCATATTTTAGGCAATGCACTGTTAGCAGTTTTAGGCTTTATATGTATAGGTTAATTGATATTGGTTCTTTTGTGTTTAATTCTGATTATTTTTTTCTTCTTTAGAATTGTATAATACAACAGATAAAATAAATACAACACTAAATAATAAATACAACTTTATGCTCCTATTTTCATTTATAAGTTATAAGTCTGGATAAAGACATCCATTTTATTACAGCCAAAAATAAAGTGTGAAAATCTGTTTAGCGTAAAGTGACTGCAAAATATTTATATATAAACACACAAACACACACATATATATATATATATATATATATATATATATATATATATATATATATATACACATACACACACACAGTTGTATGCAAGTTTAGGCACCCCTGACAATTTCCATGATTTTCATTTAAAAATAATTGGGTGTTTGGATCAGCAATTTCATTTTGATCTATCAAATAACTGAAGGACACAGTAATATTTCAGTAGTGAAATTAGGTTTATTGGATTAACAGAAAATGTGCAATATGCATCAAAACAAAATTAGACAGGAGCATAAATTTGGCCACCCCAACAGAACTATTGCATCAATATTTAGTAGAGCCTCCTTTAGAAGAAATAACAGCCTCTAGACACTTCCTATAGACTGTAATGAGAGTCTGGATTCTGGATTAAGGTATTTTGGACCATTCCTCCTTGAAAAACATCTCCAGTTCAGTTAGGTTTGATGGTTGCCGAGCATGGACAGCCTGCTTCAAATCACCTCACAGATTTTCAATGGTATTCAAGTCTGGGGACTGGGATGGCCATTCCAGAACATTGTACTTGTTCCTCTGCATAAATGCCAGAGTAGATTTTGAGTAGTAACTTCAACTTTGTGACTGATTCCTCAATATTATTCTTAAGTATCTGCTGATATTAAGTGGAATCCATGCGGCCCTCAACTTTAACAAGATTCCCAGTATCGGCACTGGCCACACAGAATGATGGAACATCCACCAAATTTTACTGTGGGTAGCAAGTGTTTGCCTTGGAACGCTGTGTTCTTTTGCCGCCATGCATAATGCCCCTTGTTATGACCAAATAACTCAATCTTTGTTTCATCAGTCCACAGCACCTTCTTCTAAAATGAAGCTGGCTTGTCCAAATGCGCGCTTGCATACCTCAAGTGACTCTGTTTGTGGCGTGTGTGCAGAAAAGGCTTCTTCCGCATCACTCTCCCATACAGCTTCTCCTTGTGCGAAGTGCGCTGAATTGTTGAACGATGCACAGTGACACCATCTGCAGCAAGATGATGTTGTAGGTCTTTGGAGGTGGTCTGTGGGCTGTTTTTGACCGTTCTCACCATCCTTTGCCTTTTCAATATTTTACTTGGCCTGCCACTTCTGACCTTAACAAGAACTGTGCCTGTGGTCTTCCATTTCCTCACTATGTTCCTCACAGTGGACAATGACAGCTTAAATCTCTGCGATAGCTTTTTGTAGCCTTCCCCTAAACCATAATGTTGAACAATCTTTGTTTTCAGGACATTTGAGAGTTGTTTTGAGGCCCCCATGTTGCAACTCTTCAGAGGAGAGTCAAAGAGAACAACCACCTGCAATTGGCCACCTTAAATACCCTTTCTCATGATTGGATGCACCTGTCTATGAAGTTCAAGGCTTAATGGGCTCGCTCACCAAACCAATTGTGTGTTCCAATTAATCAGCGCTAGGTAGTTACAGGTATTCAAATCAACAAAATGACAAGGGTGCCCAAATGTATGCACCTGTCTAATTTTGTTTTGATGCATATTGCACATTTTTTGTTAATCCAATAAACCTAATTTCACTACTGAAATATTACTGTGTCCTTCAGTTATTTGATAGATCAAAATGAAATTGCTGATCCAAACACCCAATTATTTACAAATGAAAATTATTGATATTGTCAGGGGTGCCTAAACTTTTGCATACAACTGTATGTGTGTGTATGCAAGTTCCCACAGGAATAGAGCCCTAAATTCCTCCTGTATTTGTTTGATCATTTTCTCCTGCCTCTTGAAAATATTGTATCATTGCTGTACTTTTATCTTTTGTACCCATGGTCAACGCTGTGGAATAACAGAATTTATGCTTACCTGATAAATTACTTTCTCCAACGGTGTGTCCGGTCCACGGCGTCATCCTTACTTGTGGGATATTCTCTTCCCCAACAGGAAATGGCAAAGAGTCCCAGCAAAGCTGGTCACATGATCCCTCCTAGGCTCCGCCCACCCCAGTAATTCGACCGACGGACAGGAGGAAATATATATAGGAGAAACCATATGATACCGTGGTGACTGTAGTTAGAGAAAATAATTCATCAGACCTGATTAAAAAACCAGGGCGGGCCGTGGACCGGACACACCGTTGGAGAAAGTAATTTATCAGGTAAGCATAAATTCTGTTTTCTCCAACATTGGTGTGTCCGGTCCACGGCGTCATCCTTACTTGTGGGAACCAATACCAAAGCTTTAGGACACGGATGAAGGGAGGGAGCAAATCAGGTCACCTAAATGGAAGGCACCACGGCTTGCAAAACCTTTCTCCCAAAAATAGCCTCCGAAGAAGCAAAAGTATCAAATTTGTAAAATTTGGCAAAAGTGTGCAGTGAAGACCAAGTCGCTGCCTTACATATCTGGTCAACAGAAGCCTCGTTCTTGAAGGCCCATGTGGAAGCCACAGCCCTAGTGGAGTGAGCTGTGATTCTTTCAGGAGGCTGCCGTCCGGCAGTCTCATAAGCCAATCGGATAATGCTTTTAAGCCAAAAGGAAAGAGAGGTAGAAGTCGCTTTTTGACCTCTCCTTTTACCAGAATAAACAACAAACAAGGAAGATGTTTGTCTGAAATCTTTAGTAGCCTCTAAATAGAATTTTAGAGCACGGACTACGTCCAAATTGTGTAACAAACGTTCCTTCTTTGAAACTGGATTCGGACACAAAGAAGGTACAACTATCTCCTGGTTAATATTTTTGTTGGAAACAACTTTCGGAAGAAAACCAGGCTTAGTACGCAAAACCACCTTATCTGCATGGAACACCAGATAGGGCGGAGAACACTGCAGAGCAGATAACTCTGAAACTCTTCTAGCAGAAGAAATTGCAACCAAAAACAAAACTTTCCAAGATAATAACTTAATATCTACGGAATGTAAGGGTTCAAACGGAACCCCTTGAAGAACTGAAAGAACTAGATTTAGACTCCAGGGAGGAGTCAAAGGTCTGTAAACAGGCTTGATCCTAACCAGAGCCTGAACAAATGCTTGAACATCTGGCACAGCTGCCAGTCTTTTGTGAAATAAAACAGATAAAGCAGAGATCTGTCCCTTCAGAGAACTTGCAGATAATCCTTTCTCCAAACCTTCTTGTAGAAAGGATAGAATCTTAGGAATTTTTATCTTGTTCCATGGGAATCCTTTAGATTCACACCAACAGATATATTTTTTCCATATTTTATGGTAAATTTTTCTAGTTACAGGCTTTCTAGCCTGAATCAGAGTATCTATTACAGAATCTGAAAACCCACGCTTTGATAAAATCAAGCGTTCAATCTCCAAGCCGTCAGTTGGAGGGAAACCAGATTCGGATGTTCGAATGGACCCTGAACAAGAAGGTCCTGTCTCAAAGGTAGCTTCCATGGTGGAGCCGATGACATATTCACCAGGTCTGCATACCAAGTCCTGCGTGGCCACGCAGGAGCTATCAAGATCACAGAGGCCCTCTCCTGATTGATCCTGGCTACCAGCCTGGGGATGAGAGGAAACGGTGGGAATACATAAGCTAGGTTGAAGGTCCAAGGTGCTACTAGTGCATCTACTAGGGTCGCCTTGGGATCCCTGGATCTGGACCCGTAGCAAGGAACCTTGAAGTTCTGACGAGACGCCATCAGATCCATGTCTGGAATGCCCCATAATTGAGTTATTTGGGCAAAGATTTCCGGATGGAGTTCCCACTCCCCCGGATGGAATGTCTGACGACTCAGAAAATCTGCTTCCCAATTTTCCACTCCTGGGATGTGGATCGCAGACAAGTGGCAGGAGTGATCCTCCGCCCATTGAATTATCTTGGTCACTTCTTTCATCGCCAGGGAAGTCCTTGTTCCCCCCTGATGATTGATATATGCAACGGTCGTCATGTTGTCTGACTGAAACCTTATGAATTTGGCCTTTGCTAGTTGAGGCCAAGCTCTGAGAGCATTGAATATCGCTCTCAGTTCCAGAATGTTTATCGGGAGAAGAGACTCTTCCCGAGACCATAGACCCTGAGCTTTCAGGGATTCCCAGACCGCGCCCCAGCCCACTAGGCTGGCGTCGGTCGTGACAATGACCCACTCTGGTCTGCGGAAGCTCATTCCCTGTGACAGATTGTCCAGGGTCAGCCACCAACGGAGTGAATCTCTGGTCTTTTGATCTACTTGAATCGTCGGAGACAAGTCTGTATAATCCCCATTCCACTGTCTGAGCATGCACAGTTGTAATGGTCTTAGATGAATTCGTGCAAAAGGAACTATGTCCATTGTTGCAACCATCAATCCTATTACTTCCATGCACTGCGCTATGGAAGGACGAGGAACAGAATGAAGTACTTGACAAGAGCTTAGAAGTTTTGATTTTCTGACCTCTGTCAGAAAAATCCTCATTTCTAAGGAATCTATTATTGTTCCCAAGAAGGGAACTCTTGTTGACGGGGACAGAGAACTTTTTTCTTTGTTCACCTTCCATCCGTGAGATCTGAGAAAGGCTAGGACGATGTCCGTATGAGCCTTTGCTTTTGACAGGGACGACGCTTGAATCAGGATGTCGTCCAAGTAAGGTACTACTGCAATGCCCCTTGGTCTTAGAACCGCTAGAAGGGACCCTAGTACCTTTGTGAAAATCCTTGGAGCAGTGGCTAATCCAAATGGAAGTGCCATAAACTGGTAATGCTTGTCCAGAAAAGCGAACCTTAGGAACTGATGATGTTCCTTGTGGATAGGAATATGTAGGTACGCATCCTTTAAATCCACGGTAGTCATAAATTGATTTTCCTGGATAGTAGGTAGGATTGTTCGAATAGTTTCCATTTTGAACGATGGTACCCTGAGAAATTTGTTTAGGATCTTTAGATCCAAAATTGGTCTGAATGTTCCCTCTTTTTTGGGAACTATGAACAGATTGGAATAAAATCCCATTCCTTGTTCTCTTATTGGAACTGGATGTATCACTCCCATCTTTAACAGGTCTTCTACACAATGTAAGAATGCCTGTCTCTTTATTTGGTTTGAAGATAATTGAGACCTGTGGAACCTTCCCCTTGGGGGTAGTTCCTTGAATTCCAGGAGATAACCTTGAGAAACTATTCCTAGCGCCCAAGGATCCTGAACATCTCTTGCCCAAGCCTGAGCAAAGAGAGAAAGTCTGCCCCCCACTAGATCAGGTCCCGGATCGGGGGCTATCCCTTCATGCTGTTTTGGTAGCAGTGGTAGGCTTCTTGGCCTGCTTACCCTTGTTCCAGCCTTGCATTGGTTTCCAGGCTGGTTTGGGTTGTGAAGTATTACCCTCTTGCTTAGAGGATACAGAATTAGAGACTGGTCCGTTTCTGCGAAAGGGACGAAAATTAGGCTTATTATTAGCCTTAAAAGACCTATCCTGTGGGAGGGCGTGGCCCTTTCCCCCAGTGATGTCTGAAATAATCTCTTTCAAATCAGGTCCAAATAATGTTTTACCTTTGAAAGGAATGTTAAGCAATTTTGTCTTGGAAGACACATCCGCTGACCAAGACTTTAGCCAAAGCACTCTGCGCGCCACGACAGCAAACCCTGAATTTTTCGCTGCTAATCTAGCTAATTGCAAAGCGGCATCTAAAACAAAAGAGTTAGCCAATTTAAGTGCTTGAACTCTGTCCATAACCTCCTCATACGAAGATTCTTTACTGAGCGATTTTTCTAGTTCCTCGAACCAGAAACACGCTGCCGTAGTGACAGGAACAATGCATGAAATTGGTTGTAGAAGGTAACCTTGCTGTACAAAAATCTTTTTAAGCAAACCCTCTAATTTCTTATCCATAGGATCTTTGAAAGCACAACTATCTTCGATAGGAATAGTAGTGCGTTTGTTTAGAGTAGAAACCGCCCTCTCGACCTTGGGGACTGTCTGCCATAAGTCCTTTCTGGGGTCGACTATAGGAAATAATTTCTTAAATATAGGGGGGGAACAAAAGGTATGCCGGGCCTTTCCCACTCTTTATTTACTATGTCCGCCACCCGCTTGGGTATAGGAAAAGCGTTGGGGGGCACCGGAACCTCTAGGAACTTGTCCATCTTACATAATTTCTCTGGAATGACCAAATTGTCACAATCATCCAGAGTAGATAACACCTCCTTAAGCAGTGCGCGGAGATGTTCTAATTTAAATTTAAATGTCACAACATCAGGTTCAGCTTGATGAGAAATTTTTCCTGAATCTGAAATTTCTCCATCAGACAAAACCTCCCTCATGGCCCCTTGAGATTGGTGTGAGGGTATGTCAGAACAGTTATCATCAGCGTCCTCTTGCTCTTCAGTGTTTAAAACAGAGCAATCGCGCTTTCTCTGATAAGTAGGCATTTTGGATAAAAGATTTGCTATGGAGTTATCCATTACAGCCGTTAATTGTTGCATGGTAATAAGTATTGGCGCACTAGATGTACTAGGGGCCTCCTGTGTGGGCATAACTGGTGTAGACACAGTAGGGGATGATGTAGTATCATGTTTACTCCCCTCATTTGAGGAATCATCTTGGGCAATATCATTATCTGTTGCATTACTGTCCTTACTTTGTTTGGACACTATGGCACAATTATCACATAAATTTAAATGGGGAGACACATTGGCTTTCATACATATAGAACATAGCTTATCTGATGGTACAGACATGTTAAACAGGCTTAAACTTGTCAACAAAGCACAAAAAAACGTTTTAAAATAAAACCGTTACTGTCACTTTAAATTTCAAACTGAAAACACTTTATTACTGAATATGTGAAAAAGTATGAAGGAATTGTTCAAAATTCACCAAAATTTCACCACAGTGTCTTAAAGCATTAAAAGTATTGCACACCAAATTTCAGAGCTTTAACCCTTAAATTAACGGAACCGGAGCCGTTTTTACATTTAACCCCTATACAGTCCCAGAATGAGGCTCTGTCTATAACTAGAAAGGCCCCCATCTGAAAAAGGTGTCCAACACAGTGCCTGCCGTTTTTCTAAACGTTCCCCAAGATTATAATACCAATAATTAGTTAGAATCTGCATAATATGCCTAGTAAAGCAATTGTTTTAGCCCAGAAAAATGTCTACCAGTTTTTAAGCCCTTTTTGAAGCCCTTTATTCTTTTATGTTTAACTAAGAAAATGGCTTACCGGTCCCCATGAGGGGAAATGACAGCCTTCCAGCATTACATGGTCTTGTTAGAAATATGGCTAGTCATACCTTAAGCAGAAAAGACTGCTAACTGTTTCCCCCAACTGAAGTTACTTCATCTCAACAGTCCTGTGTGGAAACAGCAATCGATTTTAGTTACTGTCTGCTAAAAATCATCTTCCTCTTACAAACAGAAATCTTCATCCTTTTCTGTTTCAGAGTAAATAGTACATACCAGCACTATTTTAAAATAACAAACACTTGATAGAAGAATAAAACTACAAAAAACTCTTAACCATCTCCGTGGAGATGTTGCCTGTGCAACGGCAAAGAGAATGACTGGGGTGGGCGGAGCCTAGGAGGGATCATGTGACCAGCTTTGCTGGGACTCTTTGCCATTTCCTGTTGGGGAAGAGAATATCCCACAAGTAAGGATGACGCCGTGGACCGGACACACCAATGTTGGAGAAATTATAATAATATTATATATATATATACACACATATACATATACACACACACACAGTGTATATGGATTTGGCGGCAGTACTCTTCCTGCAACAAAATAACAAATACCATACAACAGAAGGTATGCCAAGACAGTATCTGGAGAAGGATCAGTGAATACAAAAAAGCACAAATCAACATGTTACATTACCTACACACAAAAGAACCAACTAATTCTTCACACTAGAGTGCACACTTCCTCACTACAAATATGTAGAATGAGGGAGGGGTTTATTTAGGGAAAAGGGTGGTGGTTAAAGGCTTCTGTGATTATCTCTTTTTTCAAAAGACCATATACTCATCCAGATCTGAATGTGATATTAGAAAACAATGAGAAAAACACAAAAAATATATTTAGAAATATATTTGTAAGTTTTCAATAAAAATTAACCCAATCAAATCCAATTAAAAATATCAAAAATTAAGTACATAGGAAACATTTTACACTAAATAAAAACATTTTATACATAGAGAAATACCTGTTACACTATGCAAGCGTAACTCTAGGGGGTGCTAGAAGAAATATATAAAACAATCTGTAGGATAATACTGAAGTATAGTAAAAACAATAAAAACTTAAAAATAATATAAAATGATCAGATAATAATGTATAGAGACAAAATAATAATGACAATTACAGAAAAAATGAGACATGGACTCTCATCAAATGTGATGAGATCAATATAACCAGAAAATGCAGCTTAAAACAATATATAATAAATAAATAGTATTAAGTCTCTAATAAGTTCTTATCTGTATATGATATTGATACTCAGGCAGTCCCAAGATTAGGAGGGCACTTCAGAGGTTTATTAGTCCTCCTGGGTAGCACATATATAAGATTCTCCCTTAGATCCAGAAGTCAGCTCCTTGTCACAAAACCAGTCTGGGTAAATACTCTCTCTGTGCAAAGAAAATCACAAAGACAAGGGCGCCGCCTCGTGTGATACAGTTTGGACAAATGTAAAAATAGGTGAATATAGATTTTATACTCACAAGTAAAGCAGCACTCTGTTGTGCTTATAGAGGCAGACTGGGAGTTCACAGTGTCCCAGTTCACTGACCAAGGCAGTGCAACAAATCACTCCAGGGTAGATTTCAATCAAGCTCAGGCTCTCAGCAAAGAGTTAAAATACCAGAGTTTAATGGTGCAGTAAAATACAATATAAAATGTCTCAAATGTGACCGTAACAATGGATAAACAAGCAACTAGTTTCTCAGATCTCTGTCTGTTTCCTCATTTTATATTGTATTTTACTGCACCATTAAACTATGGTATTTTAACTCTTTGCTGAGAGCCTGAGCTTGATTGAAATCTACCCTGGAGTGATTTGTTGCACTGCCTTGGTCAGTGAACTGGGACACTGTGAACTCCCAGTCTGCCTCTATAAGCACAACAGAGTGTTGCTTTACTTGTGAGTATAAAATCTGTATTCACCTATTTTTACATTTGTCCAAACTATATAACACGAGGCGGCGCCCTTCTCTTTGTGATTTTCTTTGCACAGAGAGAGTATTTTATACATAGATCTTAATTTTGGAAGCTAGAGTATTTTTTTCACTTACCACTTCAGCATTACTTAAGTCCAGAGTATCCCACATAAAACCCTGAGGCAATGAATATGGCTCTTGGCGGATGTTGTCCTTGTCAGGTTCAATAGCACCGTGACACGTTATAATTTCGTCTAAAAGAATAAAAATAAATATATTTGTTACTTGTAAAATGTTTAAAACTGTAACTGCATAACAGCCGGGAAAACTATATGTTTAGATATAAATTATACATTACTAGATCTTAAAATTCCATGAAATAAATATGGAAAAAATTAGAGATGTTAAAAGGAAACAAAAAAAGGAACTAAAAATATTATAGTAAAAATTAGTCCTGAAATATTTTTCATCAATACATTATATAATTGGAGAAAAAATATAGTTTAAATTGTTGTCTAATGAAAAGTGTGTATGGTACATAGGCAATAGGCTGCTGTGCTCAAGTTGATAACCATACTGGGAGAAAATGTTATTATTGAAAGTTCAAGACAATGTAGGTGCTTTATCAGAACGTAAACTGATCTGCCACTTTATTTTTCATAATGTAACAAAGTTAAGAAAATGCATTCCAGTGCATACATCATTGTAATGGACTTCTGAATACCTCCCAACATTTGTGGCTACATATTAAGGACTCAGAAGGTTGAGGAGGCCATTGCGGTTTTGTGGGCAGGGCCATGTTGGTAGGCGTGGTTAGTGGAAAGTCATATGGCTGTAGAATTTCGGGACTCTCTCTCTCACATAGGGACAGTTGGGAGTTATGGTTTTGGGGCAGAGAATCCCAGAGGATCAATCTTATATAGTAATATTAAGTATATAAAGCCAAATTTCATTAAGTAATCATATACCTTTATTTAAACGTATGTATTAAAACATTATGTGCTAAAGTCTAAACCTAGTGCATTCATAGTTCTTTTTCGTCTCACTAAAAGGCAGATGTTTTCCTCAACACATAGCAATTATTGTTTTTGATAGTTGAGAAAAGACAGTCTTGTTAAAGGGATATGAAACCCAACAATTTTCTTTTGTGATTCAGACAGAACCATTTTTAAAAAGTTTCCAATTTACTTCTGTTATCAAATTTGCTTTGTTCCCATGATATTCTATGTTGAAAAAATATCTAGGTAGGCATCTGGAGCACTACATTGCAGGAAACAGTGCTGCCCTCTAGTGCTCTAGAAATGGGACAGCTCCTTAGCTTTATTCCCTGCTTTTCAACAAAAATATAATAAGAGAATAAAGAAAAATTAATAGAAGTAAATTAGAAAGTTGTTTAAAATTGCATACTCTATCTGAATCATGAAAGAGAAATGTTGTGCTTCACATCCCTTTAAAGTTATCTGCAAAGGGATCAAACACATAAGTATATCCTTTATTGAAGGAGCAGCAGCGCACTGCTGAGAGCTAGCTGAACAGATCTGTAAGCCAATGACAACAGGCATATATTTGCAGCCACCAATCAGCTGCTAGCTTCCAACTCCTGAACCTAACTAATAAAAGAAAAATGTTTGGGTTCATCATGTCCCTTCACATAATTAACTTTTATATGCATGAAATATAACTAAGCATGGTTGTGTACTCCGCTTTTTACATTAAAAATAGAATAAAGAAGCTTTATGTTATTAATTATGAAAACATTTTTTGCAGATCACTCCTAAACTCAGCTGATTTAATCTGTAATACACTTTTTATAGAACACTATATATACCCTTCTAAACACTAACCCTTACATACAGACATACAAGGTATTTGTAAACACTACAAATACCTTGTATGTCTGTATGTAAGAGTTAAACACTACAAATACCTTGTATGACTGTATGTAAGGGTTAAACACTACAAATACCTTGTATGTCTGTATGTAAGGGTTAAACACTACAAATACCATGTATGTCTGTATGTAAGGGTTAAACACTACAAATACCTTGTATGTCTGTATGTAAGGGTTAAACACTACAAATACCATGTATGTCTGTATGTAAGGGTTAAACACTACAAATACCATGTATGTCTGTATGTAAGGGTTAAACACTACAAATACCTTGTATGTCTGTATGTAAGGGTTAAACACTACAAATACCTTGTATGTCTGTATGTAAGGGTTAAACACTACAAATACCTTGTATGTCTGTATGTAAGGGTTAAAAACTACAAATAGCTTGTATGTCTGTATGTAAGGGTTAAACACTACAAATACCTTCTATGTCTGTATGTAAGGGTTAAACACTACAAATACCATGTATGTCTGTATGTAAGGGTTAAACACTACAAATACCTTGTATGTCTGTATGTAAGGGTTAAACACTACAAATACCATGTATGTCTGTATGTAAGGGTTAAACACTACAAATAGCTTGTATGTCTGTATGTAAGGGTTAAAAACTACAAATAGCTTGTATGTCTGTATGTAAGGGTTAAACACTACAAATATCTTGCATGTCTGTATGTAAGGGTTAAACACTACAAATATCTTGCATGTCTGTATGTAAGGGTTAAACACTACACAAACCTTGTATGTAAGGGTTAAGCACTACAAATACCTTGTATGTCTGTATGTAAGGGTTAAACACTACAAATACCTTGTATGTCTGTATGTAAGGATTAAATACTACAAATACCTTGTATGTCTGTATGCAAGGGTTAAACACTACAAATACCTTGTATGTCTGTATGTAAGGGTTAAACACTACAAATACCTTGTATGTCTGTATGTAAGGGTTAGACACTACAAATACCTTGTATGTCTGTATGTAAGGGTTAAACACTACAAATACCTTGTATGTCTGTATGTAAGGGTTAAACACTACAAATACCTTGTATGTCTGTATGTAAGGGTTAAACACTACAAATACCTTGTATATAAGGGTTAAACACTACAAATACCTTGTATGTCTGTATGTAAGGATTAAATACTACAAATACCTTGTATGTCTGTATGCAAGGGTTAAACACTACAAATACCTTGTATGTCTGTATGTAAGGGTTAAACACTACAAATACCTTGTATGACTGTATGTAAGGGTTAAACACTACAAATACCTTGTATGACTGTATGTAAGGGTTAAACACTACAAATACCTTGCATGTCTGTATGTAAGAGTTAAACACTACAAATACCTTGTATTTCTGTATGTAAGGGTTAAACACTACACAAACCTTGTATGTCTACATGTAAGGGTTAAACACTACAAATACCTTGTATGTCTGCATGTAAGGGTTAAACACTACAAATACCTTGTATGTCTGTATGTAAGGGTTAAGCATTACAAATACCTTATATGTCTGTATGTAACGGTTAAACACTACAAATACCTTGTATGTCTGTATGTAAGGGTTAAACACTACAAATACCTGGTATGTCTGTATGTAAGGGTTAAACACTACAAATACCTTGTATGTCTGTATGTAAGGGTTAAACACTACACAAACCTTGTATGTAAGGGTTAAACACTACACAAACCTTGTATGTCTGTATGTAAGGGTTAAACACTACAAATACCTTGTATGTCTGTATGTAAGGGTTAAAAACTACAAATACCTTGTATGTCTGTATGTAAGGGTTAAAAACTACAAATACCTTATAAAAAGAGAAAATTGAAACAATGGCACTATTTAGGCGATCCCCACTATTATTAATTTACTGGGTGCGGTCGACAATTGATCACACTTCTAAAATATGTAGTAATATACGTGGGTTGGTGCTTGTGCATAAATTGAAATTTCAACCAAAGTTGTGGAAGTATGGAGACTAACCACAAGACAGTATGCACCTATAGCACTCTCCGCCCAGACTCTGGGGTGGTACTAATGTGAGAAAGTAATTTAAAAACATAATTTATGTAAGAACTTACCTGATAAATTCATTTCTTTCATATTAGCAAGAGTCCATGAGCTAGTGACGTATGGGATATACATTCCTACCAGGAGGGGCAAAGTTTCCCAAACCTCAAAATGCCTATAAATACACCCCTCACCACACCCACAAATCAGTTTAACGCATAGCCAAGAAGTGGGGTGATAAGACAAAAGAGCGAAAGCATAAAAAAATAAGGAATTGGAATAATTGTGCTTTATAAAAAAATCATAACCACCACAAAAAGGGTGGGCCTCATGGACTCTTGCTAATATGAAAGAAATGAATTTATCAGGTAAGTTCTTACATAAATTATGTTTTCTTTCATGTAATTAGCAAGAGTCCATGAGCTAGTGACGTATGGGATAATGACTACCCAAGATGTGGATCTTCCACGCAAGAGTCACTAGAGAGGGAGGGATAAAATAAAGACAGGCAATTCCGCTGAAAATAATCCACACCCAAAATAAAGTTTAAATCTTATAATGAAAAAAACTGAAATTATAAGCAGAAGAATCAAACTGAAACAGCTGCCTGAAGTACTTTTCTACCAAAAACTGCTTCAGAAGAAGAAAACACATCAAAGTGGTAGAATTTAGTAAAAGTATGCAAAGAAGACCAAGTTGCTGCTTTGCAAATCTGATCAACCGAAGCTTCATTCCTAAACGCCCAGGAAGTAGAAACTGACCTAGTAGAATGAGCTGTAATCCTTTGAGGCTGGGTTTTACCCGACTCGACATAAGCATGATGAATTAAAGATTTCAACCAAGATGCCAAAGAAATGGCAGAGGCCTTCTGACCTTTCCTAGAACCGGAAAAGATAACAAATAGACTAGAAGTCTTTTGGAAATTCTTAGTAGCTTCAACATAATATTTCAAAGCTCTAACTACATCCAAAGAATGCAATGATCTCTCCTTAGAATTCTTAGGATTAGGACACAATGAAGGAACCACAATTTCTCTACTAATGTTGTTAGAATTCACAACCTTAGGTAAAAATTTAAAAGAAGTTCGCAACACCGCCTTATCCTGATGAAAAATCAGAAAAGGAGACTCACAAGAAAGAGCAGATAATTTAGAAACTCTTCTAGCAGAAGAGATGGCCAAAAGAAACAAAACTTTCCAAGAAAGTAATTTAATGTCCAGTGAATGCATAGGTTCAAATGGAGGAGCTTGAAAAGCCCCCAAAACCAAATTCAAACTCCAAGGAGGAGAAATTGACTTAAAAACAGGTTTTATACGAACCAAAGCTTGTACAAAACAATGAATATCAGGAAGATTAGCAATCTTTCCGTGAAAAAGAACAGAAAGAGCAGAGATTTGTCCTTTCAAGGAACTTGCAGACAAACCTTTATCCAAACCATCCTGAAGAAATTGTAAAATTCTCGGAATTCTAAAAGAATGCCAGGAAAAATGATGAGAAAGACACCAAGAAATGTAAGTCTTCCAGACTCGATAATATATCTTCCTAGATACAGATTTACGAGCCTGTAACATAGTATTAATCACAGAGTCAGAGAAACCTCTTTGACTAAGAATCAAGCATTCAATCTCCATACCTTCAAATTTAAGGATTTGAGATCCTGATGGAAAAAAGGACCTTGTGACAGAAGGTCTGGTCTTAACGGAAGAGTCCACGGTTGGCAAGAGGCCATCCGGACAAGATCCGCATACCAAAACCTGTGAGGCCATGCTGGTGCCACCAGCAGAACAAACGAGCATTCCTTCAGAATCTTGGAGATTACTCTTGGAAGAAGAACTAGAGGCGGAAAGATATAGGCAGGATGATACTTCCAAGGAAGTGACAATGCATCCACTGCTTCCGCCTGAGGATCCCTGGATATGGACAGATACCTGGGAAGTTTCTTGTTTAGATGAGAAGCCATCAGATCTATTTCTGGAAGTCCCCACATTTGAACAATCTGAAGAAATACCTCTGGGTGAAGAGACCATTCGCCCGGATGTAACGTTTGGCGACTGAGATAATCCGCTTCCCAATTGTTTATACCTGGGATATGAACCGCAGAAATTAGACAGGAGCTGGATTCCGCCCATACCAGTATTCGAGATACTTCTTTCATAGCCAGAGGACTGTGAGTCCCTCCTTGATGATTGATATATGCCACAGTTGTGACATTGTCTGTCTGAAAACAAATGAACGATTCTCTCTTTAGAAGAGGCCATGACTGAAGAGCTCTGAAAATTGCACGGAGTTCCAAAATATTGATTGGTAATCTCACCTCCTGAGATTCCCAAACCCCTTGTGCTGTCAGAGACCCCCAAACAGCTCCCCAACCTGTCAGACTTGCATCTGTTGAAATCACAGTCCAGGTTGGAAGAACAAAAGAAGCCCCCTGAACTAAACGATGGTGTTGTACAATCGGTTTTAAAGATATCAATTGAGATATTTTTGTGTAATCCCTGCACCACTGGTTCAGCATACAGAGCTGAAGAGGTCGCATGTGAAAACGAGCAAAGGGGATCGCGTCCGATGCAGCAGTCATAAGACCTAGAATTTCCATGCATAAGGCTACCGAAGGGAATGATTGAGACTGAAGGTTTCGACAAGCTGAAATCAATTTTAGACGTCTCTTGTCCGTTAGTGACAGAGTCATGGACACTGAATCTATCTGGAAACCTAAAAAGGTTACCCTTGTCTGAGGAATCAATGAACTTTTCGGTAAATTGATCCTCCAACCATGATCTCGAAGAAACAATACAAGTCGATTCGTATGAGATTCTGCTAAATGTGAAGACTGAGCAAGTACCAAGATATCGTCCAAATAAGGAAATACCACAATACCCTGTTCTCTGATTACAGACAGAAGGGCACCGAGAACCTTTGTAAAAATCCTTGGAGCTGTTGCTAGGCCAAACGGCAGAGCCACAAACTGGTAATGCTTGTCCAGGAAAGAGAATCTCAGAAACTGAAAGTGATCTGGATGAATCGGAATATGCAGATATGCATCCTGTAAATCTATTGTGGACATATAATGCCCTTGCTGAACAAAAGGCAGGATAGTCCTTATAGTTACCATTTTGAATGTTGGTATCCTTACATAACGATTCAATATTTTTAAATCCAAAACTGGTCTGAAGGAATTCTCCTTCTTTGGTACAATGAAGAGATTTGAATAAAACCCCAGTCCCTGTTCCAGAACTGGAACTGGCATAATTACTCCAGCCAACCCTAGATTTGAAACACATTTCAGAAATGCTTGAGCCTTCGCCGGATTTACTGGGACAAGGGAAAGAAAAAATCTTTTTGCAGGAGGCCTTATCTTGAAGCCAATTCTGTACCCTTCTGAAACAATGTTCTGAATCCAAAGATTGTGAATTGAATTGATCCAAATTTCTTTGAAAAATCTTAATCTGCCCCCTACCAGCTGGGCTGGAATGAGGGCCGCACCTTCATGTGGACTTTGGAGCTGGCTTTGGTTTTCTAAAAGGCTTGGATTTATTCCAGACTGGAGATGGTTTCCAAACTGATACCGCTCCTGTGGGTGAAGGATCAGGCTTTTGTTCCTTATTGTGACGAAAGGAACAAAAACGATTATTAGAACTAAATTTACCTTTAGATTTTTTATCCTGTGGTAAAAAAGTTCCTTTCCCTCCAGTAACAGTTGAGATAATAGAATCCAACTGTGAACCAAATAATTTATTACCCTGGAAAGAAAGGGAAAGCAAAGTTGACTTAGAAGACATATCAGCATTCCAAGTTTTAAGCCATAAAGCTCTTCTAGCTAAAATGGCTAGAGACATATACCTGACATCAACCCTAATGATATCAAAGATGGCATCACAAATAAAGTTATTAGCATGTTGAAGAAGATTAACAATGCTATGAGAATTATGATCTGTTACTTGTTGCGCTAAAGCTTCTAACCAAAAAGTTGAAGCTGCAGCAACATCCGCTAAAGATATAGCAGGTCTAAGAAGATTACCTGAACATAAGTAAGCTTTTCTTAGAAAGGATTCAATTTTCCTATCTAAAGGATCCTTAAAGGAAGTACTATCTGCCGTAGGAATAGTAGTACGTTTAGCAAGAGTAGAGATAGCCCCATCAACCTTAGGGATTTTGTCCCAAAACTCTAATCTGTCAGATGGCACAGGATATAATTGCTTAAAACGTTTAGAAGGAGTAAATGAATTACCCAAATTATTCCATTCCCTGGAGATTACTTCAGAAATAGCATCAGGGACAGGAAAAACTTCTGGAATAACTACAGGAGATTTAAAAACCTTATTTAAACGTTTAGATTTAGTATCAAGAGGACCAGAATCCTCTATTTCTAATGCAATTAAGACTTCTTTAAGTAAAGAACAAATAAATTCCATTTTGAATAAATATGAAGATTTATCAGCATCAACCTCTGAAACAGAATCCTCTGAACCAGAGGAATCATTATCAGAATCAAAATGATGATGTTCATTTAAAAATTCATCTGAAAAATGAGACGTTTTAAAAGACCTTTTACGTTTACTAGAAGGAGGAATAACAGACATAGCCTTCTTAATGGATTTAGAACCCAAATCTCTTATGTTAACAGGAACACTCTGAGTATTAGATATTGATGGAACAACAACAGGTAATGTAACATTACTAACGGAAATATTATCTGCATTAACAAGTTTGTCATGACATTCATTACAAACAACAGCTGGAGGAACAGATACCACAAGTTTACAGCAAATACACTTAACTTTGGTAGATCCAGTACTAGGCAGCGATTTTCCAGAAGTATCTTCTGACTCAGGATCAACCTGGGACATCTTGCAATATGTAATAGAAAAAACAACATATAAAGCAAAATTGATCAAATTCCTTAAATGACAGTTTCAGGAATGGGAAAAAATGCCAGTGAACAAGCTTCTAGCAACCAGAAGCAATAAACAAAGAGACTTAAATAATGTGGAGACAATAGTGACGCCCATATTTTTTAGCGCCAAAAAAGACGCCCACATTATTTGGCGCCTAAATGCTTTTGGCGCCAAAAATGACGCCACATCCGGAACGCCGACACTTTTGGCGCAAAAAAAGTCAAAATTGACGCAACTTCCGGCGACACGTATGACGCCGGAAACAAAGAAAAAAATGTTTGCGCCAAAAAAGTCCGCGCCAAGAATGACGCAATAAAATGAAGCATTTTCAGCCCCCGCGAGCCTAACAGCCCACAGGGAAAAAGTCAAATTTTAAGGTAAGAAAAAAAATTGATTTATACATATGCATTATCCCAAATATGAAACTGACTGTCTGAAATAAGGAACGTTGAACATCCTGAATCAAGGCAAATAAATGTTTGAACACATATATTTAGAACTTTATATAAAAGTGCCCAACCATAGCTTAGAGTGTCACAGAAAATAAGACTTACTTACCCCAGGACACTCATCTACATGTAGTAGAAAGCCAAACCAGTACTGAAACGAGAATCAGTAGAGGTAATGGTATATATAAGAGTATATCGTCGATCTGAAAAGGAAGGTAAGAGATGAATCTCTACGACCGATAACAGAGAACCTATGAAATAGACCCCGTAGAAGGAGATCATTGAATTCAAATAGGCAATACTCTCCTCACATCCCTCTGACATTCACTGCACGCTGAGAGGAAAACCGGGCTCCAACCTGCTGCGGAGCGCATATCAACGTAGAATGTAGCACAAACTTACTTCACCACCTCCATAGGAGGCAAAGTTTGTTAAACTGATTTGTGGGTGTGGTGAGGGGTGTATTTATAGGCATTTTGAGGTTTGGGAAACTTTGCCCCTCCTGGTAGGAATGTATATCCCATACGTCACTAGCTCATGGACTCTTGCTAATTACATGAAAGAAATATAACTTTTATTATAGTTAATTAAAAAGTGTAAAAAACACACACAACACACAGGACATTAAAATCCTCAAAGTAAGCTCTGTCTAGTGGGCACTGTGCCTTGTGAACACCAATAATAAAGTAAATGCCTATAGTATACAATAACAGTGTGTCACATCGGTCACTTTAGTGTGTTAGAGTATATTGTCTCTAACTATAATGATAACTTGGTCTCCTATCAGTGTAGTAGGGTTGGTTGTGGGTTAAGTCCCCTATATATTATTACAAGAGTGGTGGGTATGGAATGTGTGTTTAGTGTCAAAATTGAATAGCTTATAATAGATTATTGTATTGAATAAATGAAATCACATTTATATATTGGCTATCCTTGTATATTACAATAATAATCACTATTCAATATTTATTATTTGTTGTGTACTATATACAGGGCCGCCATCAGGGGGTGACAGGGGTGACTCCTGTCAGGGGCCCAATGGGCTAGGGGGGCCCCATGAGGCAAGAACTAAAAAAAAAAAATTTTTTTTTTTTTTTTTTTTACATTTTGGCAGCCACCAGTGGATACTACAGCAGAGTGCTAATTGAGCATGGGAAATGTTATTACAAGGAGTAAAGTATTAGCATTTGAGAGGATTTCTGAGTGTGCAGTAAACCACTATGCACAGTGTGAGACAAACTTGGCACTTTGTTTGTAGAGTGTGTGCCTGAGTCAGACGGCTGATCACTTTCATTTGCAGAGGAGATAGGAATTATTTAGCAAATGTTTTTTATTTCTTTGTGCAATTTAAGATTGTAACTTCAGTGTGGTAGTAGTTGTATGGTGGGGCGAGGGGTCCATAAAAACACATTTTTTAGCAGCAGTGTATTTATGATTATTTGACAATGCTGTAGAAATTCTATATTTAAAACCACGCAGAAATGTTTCCTCCTCAATACACAAATTATATATATTACATTCAAGTTTACTGCCCCTTTATGCAAGGACATTCTAGATACAAGGAGGCATTTTATCTAAGATTTTTACATCTGCATAACATGTTATACTCTCAGACTAAGATTGCTCAGTGTTGAAAATGAGACAGGTTAACTTAAAACTGTTCAGTTTACTCTACAGCTGACTTAATTTTGAAATGCTTACCAACAAGCTTAAATCCTGCATTTAACCAGATCTAATGGTATGTGTACCACAGCTTATGGTTCCACCAAGACCATATAGAGTACAGCATTTTCAAAATCCACAAGTACAGCTGACAGATGGGAACATTTGTACACTATATTTGAAGTGGTGCTCTTGGTTGGGGAAAATGGGGAAAATATAAAAAAAACATATGTCAACCTTTTAAAAGTACTTTTCATCATCTAGCCATCTACCCAGATCATTAATGTACAATTTTGAATTCACAGAATTATTTTTGTTTGCACATTTACAAATATGATTCTTTAAAAAGTGATCTCTGCAGTTATCATGCATGTCACACACTGTTGATTTAGGGGATGCAAGGTGCATAAATGTTTCCTCCTGTGAGTGTTTCTGTGGGTGTCTGTGTTTATGTATTTGTGCTTTGGTTTGTGTCTCTATGAGTGTGTATGTATTTTTTTCTGTTGGTATCTCTGTGAGGGTGTGTGTTCATGTATTTGTGCATTTTCTTTGGATGTCTGTGAGGGTGTGTGCATATGTATTTGAGCTTTTTCTATGGGTGTCTCTGTGAGGGTGGGCATGTGTTTGTCTTTGTGTATTTTCTCTGGATGCCTCTGTGAGGGTGGGTGGGTGTGTATGTCTGTGTTTTCTGTGGATGTCTCTGTGAGGGTGTGTGTGTGTGTGTGTATGTATGTATGTCTGTGTTTTCTGTGGAGGTCTCTGTGAGGGTGTGTATTTTCTGTGGGTGTCTCTGTGAGGGTGTGTGTATGTCTTTGTGTGTTTTCTGTGGATGTCTCAGTGAGGGTGTGTATGTATGTCTTTATGTGTTTTCTGTGGGTGTCTCTGTGTGTGTGTGTGTATGTCTTTGTGTGTTTTCTGAGGCTGTCTCTGTTGGTGTTTCCTTGGGTGTATGTGCAAGTTTGAGTTTGTGTGTGTGTCCTTTGTCTGTTCCTTTTTAGGACATTTTGACCTTACTACTGATTATTCAAATCTTTCTACAGACTTTGAGACTAATGAGACCTTTCTGGAAGTCACCAATCTACCATTTAACCTTTAAATTATTGTTTAGGCAGTTCAGGGCCCTTCCTTTCAGCCACTGCATGCTGTTGTCATCATTTAGTTGGCATCTTCCTTTACAAAAAGATAATCAGAACTCCATATTTTGTTTTCTAAATCTCCTTTTTTTACAAAACTGTAGTTTACCTCATTACTTTTAAGGTCAATGTAAACAAGTGCTAAGTGTCTGTTTGGGTGTATGTGTTTGAGTTTCTTTGCATGTTTGCTAGAGTGTATATATGTGAATCCTTATGTGTGAGTGTGTGTGTGTTTCAGTGTATGTTACTACCTTTACAACATTTCCAAGTTTAAATAGACACTTAAGAAAACAGTGCATATACGTTTTAGTCACTTGGTCAAAAATTGCACATGTCAAAGGGGGGGGGGGGCCCTGATCAATGGTTAAGTCAGGGGCCCCAAAATTTCTAGTGGCAGCCCTGACTATATATGTGTTTTTCCTTGTATTGGTACTGTGATCAATAATAGGTTCCTTGTAAGATTATTATCCTACTATAGATGTATCTCATAGAAAGTTGGAAAATCAATCCATCATATGTGTCCTTATAAAATAAGTAGCATTGAATTATATGTTGACCTCAAATAGTCCTGTGAATGCAGAACCAGTAAATCTAGTTCCCCCAAATGTAAGAGGTATTAAAGATATTGATATTATAAACAATAATAGGTATGCCCGGTATGTTAATTGTGTATCTCTTTTTATATTGACCGTTGTGGTTTCCTCTAGTTGTCACTGATCATATATTGATCATGCTTACCCCATGTATCTATATAAGATATATAGTAAATAATGGTGATAAAAGAGGGGTTTATACATCAGATGATATTACTAATGCAAGGATGTATTGCGGTATAAATCTAATTACATCCGCTACTGTATACTTCTATTCACAAGTTGTGTGACAATGTTGTCTCACTATAACCACTAGTATCAATAATGTGACAATTGAGGGTATAATTGCTCCCTTATGCAAATGGTCTGCTGTACAGTTGTTTATTAGCTACCTCTCATTGTAGAAGGTCCCTGATTATACGTCAATTGTTACCCTTAGGGGATTGTTAGCTCTGGTTGAACTGATATAGACATCTGTAAAAATGTCACAGTTAGTTATAGGTGGTATATATAGTGTTGTTAACCACTAAAATTATTGTATCACTCTCTGATAGCAATACTGTTCCGTTAGCTGCTGTCCCTAGTCATTAGCCATATGAGTTAAAAAATATTTTATTTTATGCCTGCGTTGAAGTGTGCTCTGTTGTTCTCAATAATCCCACACTCGGCTCAATATATTAATGGATACCTAAATATTCCAAACTTAATGGCCACCAGCATAGCTAACACTTATATATGTTTCAATATGCACAGTTGTGTCATTAGCCTGATATATTAATATTCCATGAACCTGAAGGTCTAACGTTCGTATCTATATTTACCAAATCAAATGCTTTACCAATTACTATTGTTCAACTCATAACCTGTTATATTGGTATTCCTAGAGTCCGATAATGTATCAGTGTTATTTAAACCTTTTCCATTAGTATCGGAGCTCAGGTTCAGTAATATCAGTAAATCTTGTTAGTAAGCGGTTATTAGAATTTTTTTTATGTGTTTCAACCACCGCTGTGATCACGATTGTCACTATTCCTGTTTCAATTAATAGTACTGTGTGACTGTAATTTTGTTCAGAGCTTAGACTGTAACTTATATTATCAATATCTCACAATCTGTTATAATATTATCAATGAAATTCTGATCACTATTTTAACGGACTATGTTAGTCCCGTAAAGCATATACAGATATTATCAACCTATTTTGAATACCCGGATTTATCCGCTGTTAAGGATTCAAATGGCTATTGAATATATTTGTATCAATGAGATATATTAGACCCACAGATAGTATATATATATTATTTCTCTCTATCCGGGTATTCCTTAGTATAAAAATGGTTCCAGCAGTTAAAAAGTGTGTGTTTGTTTAACAGACTGTATTAGTCCTGAAAGTCATATAAACTGATTTTAAGTACCCGGATGTTAACCGATTGCCAATAATTCTAGTAGCTATAGCGTGTATCTGAATCTACATGGCTATTCTGTTGCAAATATTTAACTGTTACACAAACACCATCTAGTGAGTGATAATACCCCTCCGTATTTGATTAAACTAAAGGTAGAACCAAGCGATCATCTAAATAACGGTTAGGTATTGGATAACGTTAGAGACATTATTATTAATAAAGACAAAGCTGTACTTTAAAACATTAAAACGGTGTCTAACACTGATGCGTTTCGCCTGTGAGGGCTTTTTCAAAGGCAGCGAGCCGCCAATTTTATCAAAATGTATGTGTTCCGTTCTCAAGTAGTACCTCCCCTTCAGTTTCCTGATTGGATTAGGGACTTTGTGTATGTTTTTACCGGAAACGTAAAGGTGGTATATACCTGTTGTATTTGTTATAATATTTGTATTCACATCTAACTTATCTTACTTAGTAGAATCATATCAAATTCAATATTTATATTAATATTGTTTACTTATCTATTAACTATCACTTTATGAATATACTTTGATCTTATTGGTATTCTATTTTATAATATAATAGGGAGTCTCCCAATAATATTATTTTCTGTCAGTCTTTTTCTCATATTTGGGTATAATAGAATATGCTTAATATCAATATTTAAGATAATTCTTATGACTCAATAGGATTATCTTATAGTGGTTTTTAACTAAATTCCTATAAATGTGTACTCTATTAGTTTATTGCTGTTATCCTCTCATTTTTGTGTTTGTGTAAATATCAACTCATATGTCCTGGATTTACTATGAACCTTTTTTACATAATAATTTTGTAAGTTATAATTAAATTTGTATTATTATAGTGTGTCACATTTATTTTTAGCATAAAGTTGATTATTGCTTTTATTTAGTATTGAGATAACAATATAGTATTATTCCAAATTCTGAAGTTGAGTAAGATTTCTGAATTTAGCTTCTATTTATATACTTAGGTACAATGGGGGGACTATAGTCATTGTATCAGTACAATGCTAATATAGTTATTGAAATAGTCCTGAGTTTGTTAGTGGTTACAGTGTGTTTCCCTATTGGTATATTCTTATGTTGTTTAATAATTGTATTGTACGATTTTAAAGTTATAATCTCTTTCATGATTGTTTTATATTATTATAATTAATATGTCTATAAATGAAATTGTAATTATTCCTTTACTAGTGTGGGTGTGTTAAAGTGTTAATATATCAAATAATTGATATAGATTGGGGTGACAGGTATTAGTAATTTTTTGCCATCTTAAGAGATATGGGAAACAATGTGAATCTTTGTGATTTATCCCTTACATGGATGTGTATTTATTCTTCTTTATGATGTTCTGTGATCATAATCTTGTGTTTTACCATTGTGCTATGAAATTATGTGTTCTCCAAGATGGAGATAGTGAAGAATACGTGATAAAACTTAGTGATAAAAATAATAAACATGTGATCTTGTGTGACAAAAAGAAAAAAGTGAAAATTGTTTTATTAAATTATTATTACTGTGAAAAGGCCAATAATTATGACCAGTGCCTGTGTGTTACTAAATGTGTACTATTAATGAGACAGACATTCGATAGGCTTTTTGATTGTACTGGATTTTAAAAGATTGTTATGTCTTTATAAGAATATATAATAGTTATTCTGCTCATTCATTCCTTTAGGGTACACCGTATCTAACCAATAAATCCATTTGGTTTCAGCTTTAAGGAGTGCCGTTTCCAAGTCACCTCCTCTTATTCCCAAACTTATTTTTTCCACACCCCAGCAACATAGTTCTTGTTTATTGGAACAGTGATGACTTAAGAAATGGGCTGCTACACTTGTGAGTGTTTTGCTTCTTTCTTTGTCTGTTGCCGCATTTTTTATGTTCCGTAGATGTTCCATCAGTCTTGTATGGAGTGTACGTGTCGTCATACCTATGTACATTAAATTGCAACTGCATCGTAGGGCATATATTACTCCTTCTGTGTTACAACTGATGTATCTTTTAATAACATACTTAGTTCCAAATCTATCTATTATTTGTGTGGTCGGTACCATATATTTACAAGTACTACAATTCTCACATTTGTAAGATCCTGGTCTAAATGTTGTAGTCTTTTTAGTTTGAAAGTGACTACTACTAACAAGGTCTTTTACATTTTTTTAAGAGTTAAACACTACAAATACCTTGCATGCTTGTATGTAAGGGTTAAACACTACAAATACCTTGTATGTCTGTATGTAAGGGTTAAACAATACAAATACCTTGTATGTCTGTATGTAAGGGTTAAACACTACAAATACATTGTATGACTTTATGTAAGAGTTAAACACTACAAATACCTTGTATGTCTGCATGTATGGGTTAAGCACTACAAATACCTTGCATTTCTGTATGCAAGGGTTAAACACTACACAAACCTTGTATGTAAGGGTTAAACACTACACAAACCTTGTATGTAAGAGTTAAACACTACAAACACCTTGTATGTAAGGGTTAAAAACTACAAATACCTTGTATGTATGTAAGGGTTAAATACTACAAATACATTGTATGTAAGGGTTAAACACTACAAATACCTTGTATGTCTGTATGTAAGGGTTAAACACTACAAATAATTTGTATGTCTGTATGTAAGGGTTAAACACTACAAATACCTTGTATGTCTGTATGTAAGGGTTAAACACTACAAATACCGTGTATGTAAGGATTAAGCACTACAAATACCTTGTATGTCTGTATGTAAGGGTTAAACACTACAAATACAGTGTATGTAAGGGTTAAACACTACGAATACCTTTTATGTCTGCATGTAAAGCTTAAACACTACAAATAACTTGTATGTCTGTATGGGTTAAACACTACACAAACCTTGTATGTAAGAGTTAAACAGTACACAAACCTTGTATGTCTGTATGTAAGGGTTAAACACTACAAATACCTTGTATGTCTGTATGTAAGGGTTAAAAACTACAAAAACATTGTATGACTTTATGTAAGGGTTAAACACTACAAATACAGTGTATGTAAGGGTTAAACACTACGAATACCTTTTATGTCTGCATGTAAAGCTTAAACACTACAAATAACTTGTATGTCTGTATGGGTTAAACACTACACAAACCTTGTATGTAAGAGTTAAACAGTACACAAACCTTGTATGTCTGTATGTAAGGGTTAAACACTACAAATATCTTGTATGTTTGTATGTAAGGGTTAAACACTACACATATCTTGTATGTCTGTATGTAAGGGTTAAACACTACAAATACCTTGTATGTCTGTATGTAAGGGTTAAACACTACAAATACCTTGTATGTCTGTATGTAATGGTTAAACACTACAAATACCTTGTATGTCTGTATGTAAGGGTTAAACGCTACAAATACCTTGTATGTCTGTATGTAAGGGTTAAACAATACAAATACCTTGTATGTCTGTATGTAAGGGTTAAACACTACACACACCTTTTATGTCTGCATGTAAGGGTTAAACAATACACAAACCTTTTATGTCTGCATGTAAGGGTTAAACACTACACATACCTTGTTTGTCTATATGTAAGGGTTAAACACTACACAAACCTTTTATGTCTGCATGTAAGGGTTAAACACTACAAATATCTTGTATGCCTGCATATAAGGGTTAAACACTACAAATACATTGCATGTCTGCATGTAAGGGTTAAACACTACACAAACCTTGTATGTAAGGGTTAAACACCACAAAAAACTTGTATGTAAGGGTTAAACACTACAAATACCTTGTATGTCTGCATGTAAGGGTTAAACACTACAAATACCTTGTATGTCTGCATGTAAGGGTTAAACACTACAAATACCTTGTATGTCTGTATGTAAGGGTTAAACACTACAAATACCTTGTATGACTGTATGTAAGGGTTAAACACTACAAATACCATGTATGTCTGTATGTAAGGGTTAAACACTACAAATACCTTGTATGTCTGTATGTAAGGGTTAAACACTACAAATACCTTGTATGTCTGTATGTAAGGGTTAAACACTACAAATACCTTGTATGTCTGTATGTAAGGGTTAAACACTACAAATACCTTGTATGTCTGTATGTAAGGGTTAAACACTACAAATACCTTGTATGTTTTCTTTCATGATTCAGGTAGAGAATACAATTTTAAGCAATATTCCAATTTACTTCTATTATCTAATTTGCTTCATTCTTTTGGTATCCTTTGTTGAAGAAATAGCAATGCACATGGGTGAGCCAATCACACGAGGCATCTGTGTGCAGCCACCAACCAGCAGATACTGAGCCTATCTAGATATGCTTTTCAGCATAGGATATCAAGAGAATGAAGCAAATTAGAAAGTTGTTTAAAATGGCATGCTCTTTCTAAATCATAAAAGAAAAAAAGTTTTATGATCCTTTAAGCACTACATATATCTTGTATGTCTGTATGTAAGGGTTAAAAACTACAAATACCTTGTATGTCTGTATGTAAGGGTTAAACACTACACAAACCTTTTATTTCTGTATGTAAGGGTTAAACACTACAAATATCTTGTATGTCTGTATGTAAGGGTTAAACACTACAAATACCTTGTATGTCTGCATGTAAGGGTTAAACACTACACAAACCTTGTATGTCTGTATGTAAGGGTTAAACACTACAAATACCTTGTATGTCTGTATGTAAGGGTTAAACACTACAAATACCTTGTATGTCTGTATGTAAGGGTTAAACACTACAAATACCTTGTATGTCTGTATGTAAGGGTTAAACACTACAAATACCTTGTATGTCTGTATGTAAGGGTTAAACACTACACAAACCTTGTATGTCTGTATGTAAGGGTTAAACACTACAAATACCTTGTATGTCTGTATGTAAGGGTTAAACACTACAAATACCATGTATGTCTGTATGTAAGGGTTAAACACTACAAATACCTTGTATGTCTGTATGTAAGGGTTAAACACTACAAATACCTTGTATGTCTGTATGTAAGGGTTAAACACTACACAAACCTTGTATGTAAGGGTTAAACACTACACAAACCTTGTATGTCTGCATGTAAGGGTTAAACAGCCCTAAATTACTATGATTAGTAAAAATAATGAATTAATATTTCTGCACCTCAGGAGACCAGGTGCAATATCCTTAAAACTGCATAATCTAGAGTTATTTAAAAGCCACAAGGTCTACATGCTAGTGTTTTTTTTAAAGAACATGAGAAATTATGTACACAAACTTAAAGGGATAGGAAAGTCAAAATGAATCTTGCATGATTCAAATAGAGCAGGTCATAGCTTAGCTAGAGCTTGCAATTTTAAACAACTTTCCAATTTACTTCTGTTACCCAATTCTTTTATCCAATTTGCTTCATTCTCTTGCTATCCTTTATTGAAAAGAATGGGCTCAGGAGCAGCAAAGCACTACTGGGAACTAGCTGCTGATTGGCGGCTGCACATATATGCCTTTTGTCATAGGCTTACCTTATATGTTCAGCTAGGTCTCAGTAGTGCATTGCTGCTCCTTCAACAAAGGATACAAAGGAAACAAAACATATTTGATCATAGAAGTAAATTATTTTTTTTTTAAAATGTTTTGATCTCTCTCAATCATCACAGAAAAATTTGGGGTTTCATGTCCCTTTAAGACACTTAAATTAAATTTGATTTTCAAATATGCCTCGTTTTCTTGGTATCCCTGGTTGAAAAAGAATATGCACATATCCTACACTAGTGAGAGCTATCTGCTGATTGGTACCTGCACACATTTGTCTCTTTTGATTGGCTAACAAGATGTGTTCAGCTTGATGCCAGTAGTACAGTGCTGTTCCTTGAGCAACGGATAACAAGAGAATGAAGCAAATTTGATAATAGAAGTAAGTTGGAAAGTTGTTTGAAATTGTATTGTTCTATCCAAATCATTAAATAAACTTTTGGGGTTTCCTGTCCCTTTAATAGACATTGCTATTTTTATTTGCTCTATGTAGAATTTTATAGTAATGCACAGTATCACACCTGAGGCTCACAATGGAATGATTACAGGACAATAACAAAAATAGATCAGTACTGATCTTCACAAACAGTCACATGACACAGATTAGCATACACAGCCTCACACAGATACAACTGAAGAATTCATGTTTGGTATATTGCAATAATATTTAAAAGGATATGGTAGTCAAATGCAATAGCATTTAGTCTGAACTTCAAATGAATAGATTTTTTTTTCTGACAATTTTAAGATATGTCTATTTCCAACCCCCTTGTACCTTGTGACAGCCATCAACCAATCACAAATGCATACCCGTACCATGTGACAGCCATCAACCAATCACAAATGCATATATACGCTTTTTCTGTGAATTCTTGCACATGCTCAGTAGGAGCTGATGATTCAAAAAGTTTAAATATAAAAAGACTGCAATTTTTTTTAATGGAAGTAAATTGTAAAGTTGTTTAAAATTGCATGCTCTATCTGAATAATGAAAGTTTAATTTTGACTTGAGTGTCCCTTTAAACCATATTTTCCCTATCAGCCAATAATCAATAGATACCCAGGTGTCAGTAACATTTCCTGTTAGTTTCACTTATTACTTATACTTATTTCAACAGTATTTGCTAAAAAAAGGGATATAAAACCCCAAACAAATATTTTGTGATTCAGACAGATTTTTTAAAAACTTTCACATTTACTTCTATTATCAAATTTACTTTGTTGCCCTGATATTCTGTGTTGAAGAGATACCTGGATAGGCATCTGGAGCACTACCTGGCATGAAATAGTGGTCTTGCAAATAGATAACATTCTTGCAAAACTGCTGCCATATAGTGTTTAAGAACATTTACACTTAGCGCCTGTTAACTGCGGACCCTTAAGCTTTTGGATGGATGACACCTAGCTGTTAAACGGTAGTGTTCTGATCATTAGAAAACTTTCAAAATTCAAACACCACTATCTCTTTGACTCAAAGTAAACAGAAGTAAGTGTCACATATTGTGCACTCTTGGTAACATTTGCAGCATATGCTGGAGAGATTTCCACCTCTGATTTGCAACACTGTTACAAGGAATACATTCATATATCTTTACCTCTGATTTGCAACATTGTTACAAGGAATACATTCATATATCTTTACCTCTGATTTGCAACATTGTTACAAGGAATACATTCATATATCTTTACCTCTGATTTGCAACATTGTTACAAGGAATACATTCATATATCTTTACCTCTGATTTGCAACATTGTTACAAGGAATACATTCATATATCTTTACCTCTGATTTGCAACATTGTTACAAGGAATACATTCATATATCTTTACCTCTGATTTGCAACATTGTTACAAGGAATACATTCATATATCTTTACCTCTGATTTGCAACATTGTTACAAGGAATACATTCATATTTCTTTACCTCTGATTTGCAACATTGTTACAAGGAATACATTCATATATCTTTACCTCTGATTTGCAACATTGTTACAAGGAATACATTCATATATCTTTACCTCTGATTTGCAACATTGTTACAAGGAATACATTCATATATCTTTACCTCTGATTTGCAACACTGTTACAAGGAATACATTCATATATCTTTACCTCTGATTTGCAACATTGTTACAAGGAATACATTCATATATCTTTACCTCTGATTTGCAACATTGTTACAAGGAATACATTCATATATCTTTACCTCTGATTTGCAACACTGTTACAAGGAATACATTCATATATCTTTACCTCTGATTTGCAACATTGTTACAAGGAATACATTCATATATCTTTACCTCTGATTTGAAACATTGTTACAAGGAATACATTCATATATCTTTACCTCTGATTTGCAACACTGTTACAAGGAATACATTCATATATCTTTACCTCTGATTTGCAACATTGTTACAAGGAATACATTCATATATCTTTACCTCTGATTTGAAACATTGTTACAAGGAATACATTCATATATCTTTACCTCTGATTTGCAACATTGTTACAAGGAATACATTCATATATCTTTACCTCTGATTTGCAACATTGTTACAAGGAATACATTCATATATCTTTACCTCTGATTTGCAACATTGTTACAAGGAATACATTCATATATCTTTACCTCTGATTTGAAACATTGTTACAAGGAATACATTCATATATCTTTACCTCTGATTTGCAACATTGTTACAAGGAATACATTCATATATCTTTACCTCTGAAAGACAGCCAGGAAAGACATATTTATATTCACCATTGTTTATTTTTATCCACGATTGTATATTCAAACTGTATTTTTATATGTAATTTTTATATATATTTGTTAATTGCATGGATCCATGTATGTATTTTAACCCCTTAACGACACGAGTCGTACAGGGTACGTCGCACACAACCTGGTCTTTAAAGACCAGCGACGTACCCTGTACGACTTTGGGGATTAAAGCGGCTGGAAGCGATCCTGATCGCTTCCAGCCGCTTTACGGTTATTGCAGTGATGCCTCAATATCGAGGCATCCTGCAATAACATTTTCCCCCCATCCGATGCAGAGAGAGCCACTCTGTGGCTCTATCTGCACCGGCATCGATGGCCGCAATCGTTGGTGGGTGGGAGCTGACCGTGGGAGGTGGGTGTTCGGCCATCGATGAAAGACTGAAGAGTGAGGGGGCGGGATCGGGGGCGCGCACGTGCATGGGGAGGGAGCGGGTGGGATCCGCTACACTACAGAAAAAGCATTTGATATATGTGGCAGTAAGGGGGGATAAAATCCCTAACAAAAGTAAATCTAAGCGATCTGGGAGCGGGTGGGGGGAAGCTACACTACAGAAAAAAGGGGAAAAAAAAATAATAATTTTATTTGTAAACTGGGTACTGGCAGACAGCTGCCAGTACCCAAGATGGCTCCCAGTAAGGTAGAGGTGAAGGGTTAGAGAGCTGTTTGGGGGGGGGGGGATCAGGGAGGTTGGGGGCTAAGGAGGGATCCTACACAGCTGCATATGTAAATATGCTATACAATTTTTTATTAAATTTTAAATATACCTTTAATTTTAGTACTGACAGACTTTCTGCCAGTACTTAAGATGGCGGGGACAATTGTGGGATGGGGAAGGGAAGAGAGTTGTTTGGGAGGGATCCTGGGATATGATGTGTCAGGTGGGAGGCTGATCTCTACGCTAAAGCTAAAATTAACCCTGCAAGCTCCCTACAAGCAACCTAATTAACCCCTGCACTGCGCAGCGGCATTTAGCGGCCTTATAATTACCAAAAAGCAACGCCAAAGCCATATATGTCTGCTATTTCTGAACAAAGGGGATCCCAGAGAAGCATTTACAATAATTTATGCCATACTTGCAAAAGTTGTTTGTAAATAATTTCAGTGAGAAACCTAAAATTGTGAAAAAATTTACGTTTTTTTTTTATTTGATCATATTTAGCGGTGAAATGGTAGCATGAAATATACCAAGATGGGCCTAGATCAATACTTGGGGTTGTCTACTACACTACACTAAAGCTAAAAATAACCCTAGATGCTCCCTAATTAACCCCATTCACTGCTGGGCATAATACACGTGTGATGCGCAGTGGCATTTAGCGGCCTTCTAATTACCAAAAAGCAAAGCCAAAGCCATATATGTCTGCTATTTATGAACAAAGGGGATCCCACAGAAGCATTTACAACCATTTGTGCCATAATTGCACAACTTGTTTGTAAATAATTTCAGTGAGAAACCTAAAGTTTGTGAAAATATTTGGGAAAAAGTGAACAATTTTTTTTATTTGATTGCATTTAGTGGTGAAATAGTGGCATGAAATATACCAAAATGGGCCTAGATCAATACTTTGGGATGTCTTCTAAACAAAAAATATATACATGTCAAGGGTTAATCAGGGATTCCTGACAGATATCAGTGTTCCAATGTAACTAGCGCTAATTCTGGAAAAAAGTGGTTTGGAAATAGCAAAGTGCTACTTATATTTATTGACCTATAACTTGCAAAAAAAGCAAAGAACATGTAAACATTGGGTATTTCTAAACTCAGGACAAAATTTAGAAACTATTTAGCATGGGTGTTTTTTGGTGATTGTAGATGTGTAACAGATTGTGGGGGTCAAAGTTAGAAAAAGTGTGTTTTTTTCCTAATATTTTATCATTTTTTTATAGTAAATTATAAGATATGATGAAAATAATGGTATCTTTAGAAAGTCCATTTAATGGCGAGAAAAACGGTATATAATATGTGTGGGTACAGTAAATGAGTAAGAGGGAAATTACAGCTAAACACAAACACTGCACAAATGTAAAAATAGCCTTGGTCCTTCAGGGAAAGAAATTGAAAAATGGCCTTGGTCCTTAAGGGGTTAAACAATTGTATTTTTAACCATTGTTATTAAATGATGTTGCACCAAGTCACTGCAAGCATTGTTTAACGAATATTTCAACTTAACAAGTTGTCCACTAGTTTACTCACTCACTCATCTAGACCCAACCGCTGTTAAGCAGGCGCTTTTGGCCACACTACCAATGCCGCCATATAGTGCTCCAGAAATGGGCCCTGCTTTTTAACAAAAGAACCAATTAACAATTGATAAAAGAAGTAAAATTAGAAAGTTGTTTAAAATCACAAGCTCTATCGGAATCATGAAAGAACATTTCTGGGTTTCATATCGTTTTCAAGATAAATAACAGTGAAAATTGAAATAGTTAATAATTTTTGCAATATACTTGTAGCAAAATATGCATTTAATAAAAACATAAATTAAACTGGGAACAGTAGAAGAAGCATAGGGTGAAAAAGGTGCCAGAAGAATAAAAATAACCGACGCCCTCAGAAAAATTACGGGCGGGAGCTGTGGACTTTTTCTCTGAAGAAATTATCAGGTAAGCATAATTTATGTTTTTCTTCATAAACGGAAAGAGTCCACAGCTGCATTCATTACTTTTGGGAAAACAATACCCAAGCTATAGAGGACACTGAATGCTAAAATGGGAGGGTACAAAAGGCGGCCCATTCGGAGGGCACCAGGCCTAAAACCCTTACACCAGACACCCCAGCTTTGTCCGAAGCTGAGAAAAAAATTGAAAAAGGAAAAAGCCAGAGGACACAGATCCACAGATAGACCGTAAGCCTTGCTAGAGACCGCAGGAACTAGACTCGACTGAGTCAACAGCCTCCAAGAGACACCATCAACCGCCAGTCGGTCTCCAAACAACAAACCTCTTACTAGAGAAAGGGATCAAACAGCCGTATGCTCCAAAAAGGAGAAAGACACGGAGACGACATCCATAAAGGATTAAAGAGAACCCTAAATAGGGTGAAACAAAAACCTTAAATAGGGCCCAAACAAGCCTCAAAGAATGCAGAGCAAAAGACCCTGAGGCCAAGCCAACCGAGACCCAACCGGTCTCGTAGAAAAAGGGGGGCAATGCTCAACCCTAGTTGCTCAAAATCCATGGGATCAAGACCTAAAGATTGAAAAAGAGAAGAGGATCTTCCCTTATGAAAGTGCATCCGCACCCTAGAAGGTAACTGAAGACAAAAACCCCAGAAACCAATAAGGACAGCTCAGACTATCCAAGTATTAAAAAAAAACGTAAACCTTGTGCAGCAACTCAGATAGGGAATCCCCTGATGGCAACCCCCGAGAGTCAGAACGCTGCATGCTGCTGTCATTCGAAGATGAATCTAGAAATTTGAATATATGCAAGCAAGTGGAAACAGATGTTAGGGACAAATCCTAACCAACAGCTTTCTAGGCATCCAGCTAACACCGCCAGTCCTTTCCACAAAATCCTAAAACCCTACTCCAAGCCCCCCAGGGAATGGAAGAAAATTACCCACCCCAACAGAGCTCAGGTGTGCTAGCACACATTCAAGGTGCAAAAAAAAAAAAGGCTGCTCTGGGGTTAACTGCCTGGGTTGCTGGGAACTTTGCAGCTGTCTGTCAGTGTTCAGGACTGTAGAGTTTGCTGTGGTTTAGGATGTGTACCCAGTCTAGTCTGAGAGTGCGGTCCATTCCTGTGTTTTGTATTTACATAGGGGAGGTTACAAAAGCCTGTGTCACCCTGGGAGGTTCCCAGTTGGTTTGTTTGAAAATATGCATTGTGTGGGTGCTGGTTTAGGGTCCCAGGAAGGGGGAGACCTTGTCGTGGTCCTGGGCTTGATCCTTTGGCACCAAATGTAACTGACTTCCCCCAGTTTTTCTTTTAAACATTGCTGTGAATCTGCTGGCGAGTGCCGGGTCATAAGTTTACATACCCTGGCAGAATTTATGATTTCTTGGCCGTGTTTTAGAGAATATGAATGATAACACAAAAACCTTTCTTTCACTCATGGTTAGTGTTTGGCTGAAGGCATTTATTATCAATCAACTGTGTTTACTCTTTATAAATCATAATGACAACAGAAACTACCCAAATGACCCTGATCAAAAGTTTACATACCCTGGTGATTTTGGACTGATAACATGCACACAAGTTGACACAAAGGGGTTTGAATGGCTATTAAAGGTAACCATCTTCACCTGTGATCTGTTTTCTTGTAATTAGTGTGTGTGTATAAAAGGTCAATGAGTTTCTGGACAGACCCTTGCATCTTTCATCCAGTGCTGCACTGACGATTCTGGATTCTGAGTCATGGGGAAAGCAAAAGAATTGTCAAAGGATCTGCAGGAAAAGGTAGTTGAACTGTATAAAACAGGAAAGGGATATAAAAAGATATCCAAGGAATTGAGAATGCAACTCAGCAGTGTTTAAACTCTAATAAAGAAGTGGAAAATGAGGGGTTCTGTTGAAACCAAACCACGGTCAGGTAGACCAACTAAAATTTCAGCCACAACTGCCAGGAAAATTGTTTGGGATGCAAAGACAAACCCACAAATAACTTAAGGTGAAATACAGGACATGTGGTGTGGCTGTTTCAAGATGCACAATAAAGAGGCACTTGAAGAAAGATGGGCTGCATGGTCGAGTCGCCAGAAGAAAGCCATTACTACGCAAATGCCACAAAGTATCCCGCTTACAATACACCAAACAGCACAGAGACAAGCCTCAAACCTTAATTTGGAGTGATGAGACCAAAATTTAGCTTTTTGGCCACAACCATAAACGCTACATTTGGAGAGGAGTCAACAAGGCCTATGATGAAAGGTACACTATTCCTACTGTGAAACACGGAGGTGGATCGCTGATGTTTTGGGGATGTGTGAGCTACAAAAGGCACAGGAAATGTGGTCAGAATTGATGGCAAGATGAATGCAGTATGTTGTCAAACAGAACGTCTCATTTTCCACTTCTTGATTAGAGTTTGAACACTGCTGATTTGCATTCTCAATTCCTTGGATATCTTTTTATATCCCTTTCCTGTTTTATACAGTTCAACTACCTTTTTCCCACAGATCCTTTGACAATTCCTTTTCTTTCCCCATGACTCAGAATCCAGAAACGTCAGTGCAGCGGATGAAAGATGCAAGGGTCTGTCAGGGGTCCAGAAACTCATTGACCTTTTATACACACACACTAATTACAAGCAAACAGATCACAGGTGAGGATGGTTACCTTTAATAGCCATTCAAACCCCTTTGTGTCAACTTGTGTGCATGTTATCAGGCCAAAATCACCAGGGTATGTAAACTTTTGATTAGGGTCATTTGGATAGTTTGTTGTCATTATGATTTAAAAAGAGTAAACACAATTGATTGATAATAAATGACTTCAGCCGAACACTAACCATGAGTGAAAGAAAAGTTTTTGTGTAAATTCTGCCAGGGTATGTAAACTTATGAGCACAACTGTGTGTGTATATATACATATATTGTGAATTGTTGATTCTGAAAGCCGGGATGGCCAGAGACGCCAAGGGGAGAACAATCCTTTATTCATTGGAGTCAGAGATAAAAGTGGATCTTATGTACGGTTGATAATTTAATGATTGCACTTTGTCCCTTTAAAGTATCTAATTTGTTAGAGCTCTAATTAATTCATTAAAGCTTTATAGCACAAATTATTGTTTTTATGTATTTAACCCCTGTATGCCAGGTTTACTTCTGTGTGGTTCCTGAGCTGGACATAGCTGGGGATTTATAACTACATGCACATGCTGCTCCCGATTGGCTCATCACTTGCATCCTGCTTAGCAAGGGTTAAACACACAACAGTGGGAGTTTAATAACTCCAATGAATAAAGGCATTTTAATATTACACTAGAATGCCTCTTTAAACTGTAAGAATTGGGATCAACTTGATTAACAACCAATTAATGTGTTCTTCTTGCAGAGCATTATGGTTATGTCTTTTGAATTTGTAGTAATTTCTTCTTGTTAAAGGGACACTCAATCAAAATTAAACTTTCATTATTCAGATAGAGCATGCTATTTTAAACAAATTTCCTATTTACTTCCATTAACTAAATGTGCACAATCTTTTTATATTCAAACTTTTTGAGTCACCAGCTCCTACTGAGCATGTGCAAGAATAAGTGTGTATGCATTTGTGAATGGCTGATGGGTGGCTGTCACATGATACGTGTATGCATTTTTGATTGGCTGATGGCTGTCACATGGTACAGGGGGGGGTGGAAAAAGACATAACTTTTAAAATTGTCAGAAAAAAATCTACTACTCATTTGAAGTTCAGATTAAGTGCTATTGCATTGTCTTGTTATCTTGCATTTGTTGATTATGCAAATCTACTGTTTTGACTGGTCCTTTAAGACTCTCCTTGTATCTAATCATTTTATTGGCCTTGCTATTATTTGCTAAGACAATAAAAGGTGAAACTGATTAAATTGTCCCTGACAAATGAGGGTTTGCTGCTGATTGGTACCTGCACACATTTGTCTCTTTTGATTGGCTAACAAGATGTGTTCAGCTTGATGCCAGTAGTACAGTGCTGTTCCTTGAGCAACGGATAACAAGAGAATGAAGCAAATTTGATAATAGAAGTAAGTTGGAAAGTTGTTTGAAATTGTATTGTTCTATCCAAATCATTAAATAAACTTTTGGGGTTTCCTGTCCCTTTAATAGACATTGCTATTTTTATTTGCTCTATGTAGAATTTTATAGTAATGCACAGTATCACACCTGAGGCTCACAATGGAATGATTACAGGACAATAACAAAAATAGATCAGTACTGATCTTCACAAACAGTCACATGACACAGATTAGCATACACAGCCTCACACAGATACAACTGAAGAATTCATGTTTGGTATATTGCAATAATATTTAAAAGGATATGGTAGTCAAATGCAATAGCATTTAGTCTGAACTTCAAATGAATAGATTTTTTTTTCTGACAATTTTAAGATATGTCTATTTCCAACCCCCTTGTACCTTGTGACAGCCATCAACCAATCACAAATGCATACCCGTACCATGTGACAGCCATCAACCAATCACAAATGCATATATACGCTTTTTCTGTGAATTCTTGCACATGCTCAGTAGGAGCTGATGATTCAAAAAGTTTAAATATAAAAAGACTGCAATTTTTTTTAATGGAAGTAAATTGTAAAGTTGTTTAAAATTGCATGCTCTATCTGAATAATGAAAGTTTAATTTTGACTTGAGTGTCCCTTTAAACCATATTTTCCCTATCAGCCAATAATCAATAGATACCCAGGTGTCAGTAACATTTCCTGTTAGTTTCACTTATTACTTATACTTATTTCAACAGTATTTGCTAAAAAAAGGGATATAAAACCCCAAACAAATATTTTGTGATTCAGACAGATTTTTTAAAAACTTTCACATTTACTTCTATTATCAAATTTACTTTGTTGCCCTGATATTCTGTGTTGAAGAGATACCTGGATAGGCATCTGGAGCACTACCTGGCATGAAATAGTGGTCTTGCAAATAGATAACATTCTTGCAAAACTGCTGCCATATAGTGTTTAAGAACATTTACACTTAGCGCCTGTTAACTGCGGACCCTTAAGCTTTTGGATGGATGACACCTAGCTGTTAAACGGTAGTGTTCTGATCATTAGAAAACTTTCAAAATTCAAACACCACTATCTCTTTGACTCAAAGTAAACAGAAGTAAGTGTCACATATTGTGCACTCTTGGTAACATTTGCAGCATATGCTGGAGAGATTTCCACCTCTGATTTGCAACACTGTTACAAGGAATACATTCATATATCTTTACCTCTGATTTGCAACATTGTTACAAGGAATACATTCATATATCTTTACCTCTGATTTGCAACATTGTTACAAGGAATACATTCATATATCTTTACCTCTGATTTGCAACATTGTTACAAGGAATACATTCATATATCTTTACCTCTGATTTGCAACATTGTTACAAGGAATACATTCATATATCTTTACCTCTGATTTGAAACATTGTTACAAGGAATACATTCATATATCTTTACCTCTGATTTGCAACATTGTTACAAGGAATACATTCATATATCTTTACCTCTGATTTGCAACATTGTTACAAGGAATACATTCATATTTCTTTACCTCTGATTTGCAACATTGTTACAAGGAATACATTCATATATCTTTACCTCTGATTTGCAACATTGTTACAAGGAATACATTCATATATCTTTACCTCTGATTTGCAACATTGTTACAAGGAATACATTCATATATCTTTACCTCTGATTTGCAACACTGTTACAAGGAATACATTCATATATCTTTACCTCTGATTTGCAACATTGTTACAAGGAATACATTCATATATCTTTACCTCTGATTTGCAACATTGTTACAAGGAATACATTCATATATCTTTACCTCTGATTTGCAACACTGTTACAAGGAATACATTCATATATCTTTACCTCTGATTTGCAACATTGTTACAAGGAATACATTCATATATCTTTACCTCTGATTTGAAACATTGTTACAAGGAATACATTCATATATCTTTACCTCTGATTTGCAACATTGTTACAAGGAATACATTCATATATATTTACCTCTGATTTGCAACATTGTTACAAGGAATACATTCATATATCTTTACCTCTGATTTGCAACATTGTTACAAGGAATACATTCATATATCTTTACCTCTGATTTGCAACATTGTTACAAGGAATACATTCATATATCTTTACCTCTGATTTGCAACATTGTTACAAGGAATACATTCATATATCTTTACCTCTGATTTGCAACACTGTTACAAGGAATACATTCATATATCTTTACCTCTGATTTGCAACATTGTTACAAGGAATACATTCATATATCTTTACCTCTGATTTGAAACATTGTTACAAGGAATACATTCATATATCTTTACCTCTGATTTGCAACATTGTTACAAGGAATACATTCATATATCTTTACCTCTGATTTGCAACATTGTTACAAGGAATACATTCATATATCTTTACCTCTGATTTGCAACATTGTTACAAGGAATACATTCATATATCTTTACCTCTGATTTGAAACATTGTTACAAGGAATACATTCATATATCTTTACCTCTGATTTGCAACATTGTTACAAGGAATACATTCATATATCTTTACCTCTGAAAGACAGCCAGGAAAGACATATTTATATTCACCATTGTTTATTTTTATCCACGATTGTATATTCAAACTGTATTTTTATATGTAATTTTTATATATATTTGTTAATTGCATGGATCCATGTATGTATTTTAACCCCTTAACGACACGAGTCGTACAGGGTACGTCGCACACAACCTGGTCTTTAAAGACCAGCGACGTACCCTGTACGACTTTGGGGATTAAAGCGGCTGGAAGCGATCCTGATCGCTTCCAGCCGCTTTACGGTTATTGCAGTGATGCCTCAATATCGAGGCATCCTGCAATAACATTTTCCCCCCATCCGATGCAGAGAGAGCCACTCTGTGGCTCTATCTGCACCGGCATCGATGGCCGCAATCGTTGGTGGGTGGGAGCTGACCGTGGGAGGTGGGTGTTCGGCCATCGATGAAAGACTGAAGAGTGAGGGGGCGGGATCGGGGGCGCGCACGTGCATGGGGAGGGAGCGGGTGGGATCCGCTACACTACAGAAAAAGCATTTGATATATGTGGCAGTAAGGGGGGATAAAATCCCTAACAAAAGTAAATCTAAGCGATCTGGGAGCGGGTGGGGGGAAGCTACACTACAGAAAAAAGGGGAAAAAAAAATAATAATTTTATTTGTAAACTGGGTACTGGCAGACAGCTGCCAGTACCCAAGATGGCTCCCAGTAAGGTAGAGGTGAAGGGTTAGAGAGCTGTTTGGGGGGGGGGGGGGGATCAGGGAGGTTGGGGGCTAAGGAGGGATCCTACACAGCTGCATATGTAAATATGCTATACAATTTTTTATTAAATTTTAAATATACCTTTAATTTTAGTACTGACAGACTTTCTGCCAGTACTTAAGATGGCGGGGACAATTGTGGGATGGGGAAGGGAAGAGAGTTGTTTGGGAGGGATCCTGGGATATGATGTGTCAGGTGGGAGGCTGATCTCTACGCTAAAGCTAAAATTAACCCTGCAAGCTCCCTACAAGCAACCTAATTAACCCCTGCACTGCGCAGCGGCATTTAGCGGCCTTATAATTACCAAAAAGCAACGCCAAAGCCATATATGTCTGCTATTTCTGAACAAAGGGGATCCCAGAGAAGCATTTACAATAATTTATGCCATACTTGCAAAAGTTGTTTGTAAATAATTTCAGTGAGAAACCTAAAATTGTGAAAAAATTTACGTTTTTTTTTTTATTTGATCATATTTAGCGGTGAAATGGTAGCATGAAATATACCAAGATGGGCCTAGATCAATACTTGGGGTTGTCTACTACACTACACTAAAGCTAAAAATAACCCTAGATGCTCCCTAATTAACCCCATTCACTGCTGGGCATAATACACGTGTGATGCGCAGTGGCATTTAGCGGCCTTCTAATTACCAAAAAGCAAAGCCAAAGCCATATATGTCTGCTATTTATGAACAAAGGGGATCCCACAGAAGCATTTACAACCATTTGTGCCATAATTGCACAACTTGTTTGTAAATAATTTCAGTGAGAAACCTAAAGTTTGTGAAAATATTTGGGAAAAAGTGAACAATTTTTTTTATTTGATTGCATTTAGTGGTGAAATAGTGGCATGAAATATACCAAAATGGGCCTAGATCAATACTTTGGGATGTCTTCTAAACAAAAAATATATACATGTCAAGGGTTAATCAGGGATTCCTGACAGATATCAGTGTTCCAATGTAACTAGCGCTAATTCTGGAAAAAAGTGGTTTGGAAATAGCAAAGTGCTACTTATATTTATTGACCTATAACTTGCAAAAAAAGCAAAGAACATGTAAACATTGGGTATTTCTAAACTCAGGACAAAATTTAGAAACTATTTAGCATGGGTGTTTTTTGGTGATTGTAGATGTGTAACAGATTGTGGGGGTCAAAGTTAGAAAAAGTGTGTTTTTTTCCTAATATTTTATCATTTTTTTATAGTAAATTATAAGATATGATGAAAATAATGGTATCTTTAGAAAGTCCATTTAATGGCGAGAAAAACGGTATATAATATGTGTGGGTACAGTAAATGAGTAAGAGGGAAATTACAGCTAAACACAAACACTGCACAAATGTAAAAATAGCCTTGGTCCTTCAGGGAAAGAAATTGAAAAATGGCCTTGGTCCTTAAGGGGTTAAACAATTGTATTTTTAACCATTGTTATTAAATGATGTTGCACCAAGTCACTGCAAGCATTGTTTAACGAATATTTCAACTTAACAAGTTGTCCACTAGTTTACTCACTCACTCATCTAGACCCAACCGCTGTTAAGCAGGCGCTTTTGGCCACACTACCAATGCCGCCATATAGTGCTCCAGAAATGGGCCCTGCTTTTTAACAAAAGAACCAATTAACAATTGATAAAAGAAGTAAAATTAGAAAGTTGTTTAAAATCACAAGCTCTATCGGAATCATGAAAGAACATTTCTGGGTTTCATATCGTTTTCAAGATAAATAACAGTGAAAATTGAAATAGTTAATAATTTTTGCAATATACTTGTAGCAAAATATGCATTTAATAAAAACATAAATTAAACTGGGAACAGTAGAAGAAGCATAGGGTGAAAAAGGTGCCAGAAGAATAAAAATAACCGACGCCCTCAGAAAAATTACGGGCGGGAGCTGTGGACTTTTTCTCTGAAGAAATTATCAGGTAAGCATAATTTATGTTTTTCTTCATAAACGGAAAGAGTCCACAGCTGCATTCATTACTTTTGGGAAAACAATACCCAAGCTATAGAGGACACTGAATGCTAAAATGGGAGGGTACAAAAGGCGGCCCATTCGGAGGGCACCAGGCCTAAAACCCTTACACCAGACACCCCAGCTTTGTCCGAAGCTGAGAAAAAAATTGAAAAAGGAAAAAGCCAGAGGACACAGATCCACAGATAGACCGTAAGCCTTGCTAGAGACCGCAGGAACTAGACTCGACTGAGTCAACAGCCTCCAAGAGACACCATCAACCGCCAGTCGGTCTCCAAACAACAAACCTCTTACTAGAGAAAGGGATCAAACAGCCGTATGCTCCAAAAAGGAGAAAGACACGGAGACGACATCCATAAAGGATTAAAGAGAACCCTAAATAGGGTGAAACAAAAACCTTAAATAGGGCCCAAACAAGCCTCAAAGAATGCAGAGCAAAAGACCCTGAGGCCAAGCCAACCGAGACCCAACCGGTCTCGTAGAAAAAGGGGGGCAATGCTCAACCCTAGTTGCTCAAAATCCATGGGATCAAGACCTAAAGATTGAAAAAGAGAAGAGGATCTTCCCTTATGAAAGTGCATCCGCACCCTAGAAGGTAACTGAAGACAAAAACCCCAGAAACCAATAAGGACAGCTCAGACTATCCAAGTATTAAAAAAAAACGTAAACCTTGTGCAGCAACTCAGATAGGGAATCCCCTGATGGCAACCCCCGAGAGTCAGAACGCTGCATGCTGCTGTCATTCGAAGATGAATCTAGAAATTTGAATATATGCAAGCAAGTGGAAACAGATGTTAGGGACAAATCCTAACCAACAGCTTTCTAGGCATCCAGCTAACACCGCCAGTCCTTTCCACAAAATCCTAAAACCCTACTCCAAGCCCCCCAGGGAATGGAAGAAAATTACCCACCCCAACAGAGCTCAGGTGTGCTAGCACACATTCAAGGTGCAAAAAAAAAAGGCTGCTCTGGGGTTAACTGCCTGGGTTGCTGGGAACTTTGCAGCTGTCTGTCAGTGTTCAGGACTGTAGAGTTTGCTGTGGTTTAGGATGTGTACCCAGTCTAGTCTGAGAGTGCGGTCCATTCCTGTGTTTTGTATTTACATAGGGGAGGTTACAAAAGCCTGTGTCACCCTGGGAGGTTCCCAGTTGGTTTGTTTGAAAATATGCATTGTGTGGGTGCTGGTTTAGGGTCCCAGGAAGGGGGAGACCTTGTCGTGGTCCTGGGCTTGATCCTTTGGCACCAAATGTAACTGACTTCCCCCAGTTTTTCTTTTAAACATTGCTGTGAATCTGCTGGCGAGTGCCGGGTCATAAGTTTACATACCCTGGCAGAATTTATGATTTCTTGGCCGTGTTTTAGAGAATATGAATGATAACACAAAAACCTTTCTTTCACTCATGGTTAGTGTTTGGCTGAAGGCATTTATTATCAATCAACTGTGTTTACTCTTTATAAATCATAATGACAACAGAAACTACCCAAATGACCCTGATCAAAAGTTTACATACCCTGGTGATTTTGGACTGATAACATGCACACAAGTTGACACAAAGGGGTTTGAATGGCTATTAAAGGTAACCATCTTCACCTGTGATCTGTTTTCTTGTAATTAGTGTGTGTGTATAAAAGGTCAATGAGTTTCTGGACAGACCCTTGCATCTTTCATCCAGTGCTGCACTGACGATTCTGGATTCTGAGTCATGGGGAAAGCAAAAGAATTGTCAAAGGATCTGCAGGAAAAGGTAGTTGAACTGTATAAAACAGGAAAGGGATATAAAAAGATATCCAAGGAATTGAGAATGCAACTCAGCAGTGTTTAAACTCTAATAAAGAAGTGGAAAATGAGGGGTTCTGTTGAAACCAAACCACGGTCAGGTAGACCAACTAAAATTTCAGCCACAACTGCCAGGAAAATTGTTTGGGATGCAAAGACAAACCCACAAATAACTTAAGGTGAAATACAGGACATGTGGTGTGGCTGTTTCAAGATGCACAATAAAGAGGCACTTGAAGAAAGATGGGCTGCATGGTCGAGTCGCCAGAAGAAAGCCATTACTACGCAAATGCCACAAAGTATCCCGCTTACAATACACCAAACAGCACAGAGACAAGCCTCAAACCTTAATTTGGAGTGATGAGACCAAAATTTAGCTTTTTGGCCACAACCATAAACGCTACATTTGGAGAGGAGTCAACAAGGCCTATGATGAAAGGTACACTATTCCTACTGTGAAACACGGAGGTGGATCGCTGATGTTTTGGGGATGTGTGAGCTACAAAAGGCACAGGAAATGTGGTCAGAATTGATGGCAAGATGAATGCAGTATGTTGTCAAACAGAACGTCTCATTTTCCACTTCTTGATTAGAGTTTGAACACTGCTGATTTGCATTCTCAATTCCTTGGATATCTTTTTATATCCCTTTCCTGTTTTATACAGTTCAACTACCTTTTTCCCACAGATCCTTTGACAATTCCTTTTCTTTCCCCATGACTCAGAATCCAGAAACGTCAGTGCAGCGGATGAAAGATGCAAGGGTCTGTCAGGGGTCCAGAAACTCATTGACCTTTTATACACACACACTAATTACAAGCAAACAGATCACAGGTGAGGATGGTTACCTTTAATAGCCATTCAAACCCCTTTGTGTCAACTTGTGTGCATGTTATCAGGCCAAAATCACCAGGGTATGTAAACTTTTGATTAGGGTCATTTGGATAGTTTGTTGTCATTATGATTTAAAAAGAGTAAACACAATTGATTGATAATAAATGACTTCAGCCGAACACTAACCATGAGTGAAAGAAAAGTTTTTGTGTAAATTCTGCCAGGGTATGTAAACTTATGAGCACAACTGTGTGTGTATATATACATATATTGTGAATTGTTGATTCTGAAAGCCGGGATGGCCAGAGACGCCAAGGGGAGAACAATCCTTTATTCATTGGAGTCAGAGATAAAAGTGGATCTTATGTACGGTTGATAATTTAATGATTGCACTTTGTCCCTTTAAAGTATCTAATTTGTTAGAGCTCTAATTAATTCATTAAAGCTTTATAGCACAAATTATTGTTTTTATGTATTTAACCCCTGTATGCCAGGTTTACTTCTGTGTGGTTCCTGAGCTGGACATAGCTGGGGATTTATAACTACATGCACATGCTGCTCCCGATTGGCTCATCACTTGCATCCTGCTTAGCAAGGGTTAAACACACAACAGTGGGAGTTTAATAACTCCAATGAATAAAGGCATTTTAATATTACACTAGAATGCCTCTTTAAACTGTAAGAATTGGGATCAACTTGATTAACAACCAATTAATGTGTTCTTCTTGCAGAGCATTATGGTTATGTCTTTTGAATTTGTAGTAATTTCTTCTTGTTAAAGGGACACTCAATCAAAATTAAACTTTCATTATTCAGATAGAGCATGCTATTTTAAACAAATTTCCTATTTACTTCCATTAACTAAATGTGCACAATCTTTTTATATTCAAACTTTTTGAGTCACCAGCTCCTACTGAGCATGTGCAAGAATAAGTGTGTATGCATTTGTGAATGGCTGATGGGTGGCTGTCACATGATACGTGTATGCATTTTTGATTGGCTGATGGCTGTCACATGGTACAGGGGGGGGTGGAAAAAGACATAACTTTTAAAATTGTCAGAAAAAAATCTACTACTCATTTGAAGTTCAGATTAAGTGCTATTGCATTGTCTTGTTATCTTGCATTTGTTGATTATGCAAATCTACTGTTTTGACTGGTCCTTTAAGACTCTCCTTGTATCTAATCATTTTATTGGCCTTGCTATTATTTGCTAAGACAATAAAAGGTGAAACTGATTAAATTGTCCCTGACAAATGAGGGTTTGCTGCTGATTGGTACCTGCACACATTTGTCTCTTTTGATTGGCTAACAAGATGTGTTCAGCTTGATGCCAGTAGTACAGTGCTGTTCCTTGAGCAACGGATAACAAGAGAATGAAGCAAATTTGATAATAGAAGTAAGTTGGAAAGTTGTTTGAAATTGTATTGTTCTATCCAAATCATTAAATAAACTTTTGGGGTTTCCTGTCCCTTTAATAGACATTGCTATTTTTATTTGCTCTATGTAGAATTTTATAGTAATGCACAGTATCACACCTGAGGCTCACAATGGAATGATTACAGGACAATAACAAAAATAGATCAGTACTGATCTTCACAAACAGTCACATGACACAGATTAGCATACACAGCCTCACACAGATACAACTGAAGAATTCATGTTTGGTATATTGCAATAATATTTAAAAGGATATGGTAGTCAAATGCAATAGCATTTAGTCTGAACTTCAAATGAATAGATTTTTTTTTCTGACAATTTTAAGATATGTCTATTTCCAACCCCCTTGTACCTTGTGACAGCCATCAACCAATCACAAATGCATACCCGTACCATGTGACAGCCATCAACCAATCACAAATGCATATATACGCTTTTTCTGTGAATTCTTGCACATGCTCAGTAGGAGCTGATGATTCAAAAAGTTTAAATATAAAAAGACTGCAATTTTTTTTAATGGAAGTAAATTGTAAAGTTGTTTAAAATTGCATGCTCTATCTGAATAATGAAAGTTTAATTTTGACTTGAGTGTCCCTTTAAACCATATTTTCCCTATCAGCCAATAATCAATAGATACCCAGGTGTCAGTAACATTTCCTGTTAGTTTCACTTATTACTTATACTTATTTCAACAGTATTTGCTAAAAAAAGGGATATAAAACCCCAAACAAATATTTTGTGATTCAGACAGATTTTTTAAAAACTTTCACATTTACTTCTATTATCAAATTTACTTTGTTGCCCTGATATTCTGTGTTGAAGAGATACCTGGATAGGCATCTGGAGCACTACCTGGCATGAAATAGTGGTCTTGCAAATAGATAACATTCTTGCAAAACTGCTGCCATATAGTGTTTAAGAACATTTACACTTAGCGCCTGTTAACTGCGGACCCTTAAGCTTTTGGATGGATGACACCTAGCTGTTAAACGGTAGTGTTCTGATCATTAGAAAACTTTCAAAATTCAAACACCACTATCTCTTTGACTCAAAGTAAACAGAAGTAAGTGTCACATATTGTGCACTCTTGGTAACATTTGCAGCATATGCTGGAGAGATTTCCACCTCTGATTTGCAACACTGTTACAAGGAATACATTCATATATCTTTACCTCTGATTTGCAACATTGTTACAAGGAATACATTCATATATCTTTACCTCTGATTTGCAACATTGTTACAAGGAATACATTCATATATCTTTACCTCTGATTTGCAACATTGTTACAAGGAATACATTCATATATCTTTACCTCTGATTTGCAACATTGTTACAAGGAATACATTCATATATCTTTACCTCTGATTTGCAACATTGTTACAAGGAATACATTCATATATCTTTACCTCTGATTTGCAACATTGTTACAAGGAATACATTCATATATCTTTACCTCTGATTTGCAACATTGTTACAAGGAATACATTCATATTTCTTTACCTCTGATTTGCAACATTGTTACAAGGAATACATTCATATATCTTTACCTCTGATTTGCAACATTGTTACAAGGAATACATTCATATATCTTTACCTCTGATTTGCAACATTGTTACAAGGAATACATTCATATATCTTTACCTCTGATTTGCAACACTGTTACAAGGAATACATTCATATATCTTTACCTCTGATTTGCAACATTGTTACAAGGAATACATTCATATATCTTTACCTCTGATTTGCAACATTGTTACAAGGAATACATTCATATATCTTTACCTCTGATTTGCAACACTGTTACAAGGAATACATTCATATATCTTTACCTCTGATTTGCAACATTGTTACAAGGAATACATTCATATATCTTTACCTCTGATTTGAAACATTGTTACAAGGAATACATTCATATATCTTTACCTCTGATTTGCAACATTGTTACAAGGAATACATTCATATATATTTACCTCTGATTTGCAACATTGTTACAAGGAATACATTCATATATCTTTACCTCTGATTTGCAACATTGTTACAAGGAATACATTCATATATCTTTACCTCTGATTTGCAACATTGTTACAAGGAATACATTCATATATCTTTACCTCTGATTTGCAACATTGTTACAAGGAATACATTCATATATCTTTACCTCTGATTTGCAACACTGTTACAAGGAATACATTCATATATCTTTACCTCTGATTTGCAACATTGTTACAAGGAATACATTCATATATCTTTACCTCTGATTTGAAACATTGTTACAAGGAATACATTCATATATCTTTACCTCTGATTTGCAACATTGTTACAAGGAATACATTCATATATCTTTACCTCTGATTTGCAACATTGTTACAAGGAATACATTCATATATCTTTACCTCTGATTTGCAACATTGTTACAAGGAATACATTCATATATCTTTACCTCTGATTTGAAACATTGTTACAAGGAATACATTCATATATCTTTACCTCTGATTTGCAACATTGTTACAAGGAATACATTCATATATCTTTACCTCTGAAAGACAGCCAGGAAAGACATATTTATATTCACCATTGTTTATTTTTATCCACGATTGTATATTCAAACTGTATTTTTATATGTAATTTTTATATATATTTGTTAATTGCATGGATCCATGTATGTATTTTAACCCCTTAACGACACGAGTCGTACAGGGTACGTCGCACACAACCTGGTCTTTAAAGACCAGCGACGTACCCTGTACGACTTTGGGGATTAAAGCGGCTGGAAGCGATCCTGATCGCTTCCAGCCGCTTTACGGTTATTGCAGTGATGCCTCAATATCGAGGCATCCTGCAATAACATTTTCCCCCCATCCGATGCAGAGAGAGCCACTCTGTGGCTCTATCTGCACCGGCATCGATGGCCGCAATCGTTGGTGGGTGGGAGCTGACCGTGGGAGGTGGGTGTTCGGCCATCGATGAAAGACTGAAGAGTGAGGGGGCGGGATCGGGGGCGCGCACGTGCATGGGGAGGGAGCGGGTGGGATCCGCTACACTACAGAAAAAGCATTTGATATATGTGGCAGTAAGGGGGGATAAAATCCCTAACAAAAGTAAATCTAAGCGATCTGGGAGCGGGTGGGGGGAAGCTACACTACAGAAAAAAGGGGAAAAAAAAATAATAATTTTATTTGTAAACTGGGTACTGGCAGACAGCTGCCAGTACCCAAGATGGCTCCCAGTAAGGTAGAGGTGAAGGGTTAGAGAGCTGTTTGGGGGGGGGGGGGATCAGGGAGGTTGGGGGCTAAGGAGGGATCCTACACAGCTGCATATGTAAATATGCTATACAATTTTTTATTAAATTTTAAATATACCTTTAATTTTAGTACTGACAGACTTTCTGCCAGTACTTAAGATGGCGGGGACAATTGTGGGATGGGGAAGGGAAGAGAGTTGTTTGGGAGGGATCCTGGGATATGATGTGTCAGGTGGGAGGCTGATCTCTACGCTAAAGCTAAAATTAACCCTGCAAGCTCCCTACAAGCAACCTAATTAACCCCTGCACTGCGCAGCGGCATTTAGCGGCCTTATAATTACCAAAAAGCAACGCCAAAGCCATATATGTCTGCTATTTCTGAACAAAGGGGATCCCAGAGAAGCATTTACAATAATTTATGCCATACTTGCAAAAGTTGTTTGTAAATAATTTCAGTGAGAAACCTAAAATTGTGAAAAAATTTACGTTTTTTTTTTTATTTGATCATATTTAGCGGTGAAATGGTAGCATGAAATATACCAAGATGGGCCTAGATCAATACTTGGGGTTGTCTACTACACTACACTAAAGCTAAAAATAACCCTAGATGCTCCCTAATTAACCCCATTCACTGCTGGGCATAATACACGTGTGATGCGCAGTGGCATTTAGCGGCCTTCTAATTACCAAAAAGCAAAGCCAAAGCCATATATGTCTGCTATTTATGAACAAAGGGGATCCCACAGAAGCATTTACAACCATTTGTGCCATAATTGCACAACTTGTTTGTAAATAATTTCAGTGAGAAACCTAAAGTTTGTGAAAATATTTGGGAAAAAGTGAACAATTTTTTTTATTTGATTGCATTTAGTGGTGAAATAGTGGCATGAAATATACCAAAATGGGCCTAGATCAATACTTTGGGATGTCTTCTAAACAAAAAATATATACATGTCAAGGGTTAATCAGGGATTCCTGACAGATATCAGTGTTCCAATGTAACTAGCGCTAATTCTGGAAAAAAGTGGTTTGGAAATAGCAAAGTGCTACTTATATTTATTGACCTATAACTTGCAAAAAAAGCAAAGAACATGTAAACATTGGGTATTTCTAAACTCAGGACAAAATTTAGAAACTATTTAGCATGGGTGTTTTTTGGTGATTGTAGATGTGTAACAGATTGTGGGGGTCAAAGTTAGAAAAAGTGTGTTTTTTTCCTAATATTTTATCATTTTTTTATAGTAAATTATAAGATATGATGAAAATAATGGTATCTTTAGAAAGTCCATTTAATGGCGAGAAAAACGGTATATAATATGTGTGGGTACAGTAAATGAGTAAGAGGGAAATTACAGCTAAACACAAACACTGCACAAATGTAAAAATAGCCTTGGTCCTTCAGGGAAAGAAATTGAAAAATGGCCTTGGTCCTTAAGGGGTTAAACAATTGTATTTTTAACCATTGTTATTAAATGATGTTGCACCAAGTCACTGCAAGCATTGTTTAACGAATATTTCAACTTAACAAGTTGTCCACTAGTTTACTCACTCACTCATCTAGACCCAACCGCTGTTAAGCAGGCGCTTTTGGCCACACTACCAATGCCGCCATATAGTGCTCCAGAAATGGGCCCTGCTTTTTAACAAAAGAACCAATTAACAATTGATAAAAGAAGTAAAATTAGAAAGTTGTTTAAAATCACAAGCTCTATCGGAATCATGAAAGAACATTTCTGGGTTTCATATCGTTTTCAAGATAAATAACAGTGAAAATTGAAATAGTTAATAATTTTTGCAATATACTTGTAGCAAAATATGCATTTAATAAAAACATAAATTAAACTGGGAACAGTAGAAGAAGCATAGGGTGAAAAAGGTGCCAGAAGAATAAAAATAACCGACGCCCTCAGAAAAATTACGGGCGGGAGCTGTGGACTTTTTCTCTGAAGAAATTATCAGGTAAGCATAATTTATGTTTTTCTTCATAAACGGAAAGAGTCCACAGCTGCATTCATTACTTTTGGGAAAACAATACCCAAGCTATAGAGGACACTGAATGCTAAAATGGGAGGGTACAAAAGGCGGCCCATTCGGAGGGCACCAGGCCTAAAACCCTTACACCAGACACCCCAGCTTTGTCCGAAGCTGAGAAAAAAATTGAAAAAGGAAAAAGCCAGAGGACACAGATCCACAGATAGACCGTAAGCCTTGCTAGAGACCGCAGGAACTAGACTCGACTGAGTCAACAGCCTCCAAGAGACACCATCAACCGCCAGTCGGTCTCCAAACAACAAACCTCTTACTAGAGAAAGGGATCAAACAGCCGTATGCTCCAAAAAGGAGAAAGACACGGAGACGACATCCATAAAGGATTAAAGAGAACCCTAAATAGGGTGAAACAAAAACCTTAAATAGGGCCGAAACAAGCCTCAAAGAATGCAGAGCAAAAGACCCTGAGGCCAAGCCAACCGAGACCCAACCGGTCTCGTAGAAAAAGGGGGGCAATGCTCAACCCTAGTTGCTCAAAATCCATGGGATCAAGACCTAAAGATTGAAAAAGAGAAGAGGATCTTCCCTTATGAAAGTGCATCCGCACCCTAGAAGGTAACTGAAGACAAAAACCCCAGAAACCAATAAGGACAGCTCAGACTATCCAAGTATTAAAAAAAAACGTAAACCTTGTGCAGCAACTCAGATAGGGAATCCCCTGATGGCAACCCCCGAGAGTCAGAACGCTGCATGCTGCTGTCATTCGAAGATGAATCTAGAAATTTGAATATATGCAAGCAAGTGGAAACAGATGTTAGGGACAAATCCTAACCAACAGCTTTCTAGGCATCCAGCTAACACCGCCAGTCCTTTCCACAAAATCCTAAAACCCTACTCCAAGCCCCCCAGGGAATGGAAGAAAATTACCCACCCCAACAGAGCTCAGGTGTGCTAGCACACATTCAAGGTGCAAAAAAAAAAGGCTGCTCTGGGGTTAACTGCCTGGGTTGCTGGGAACTTTGCAGCTGTCTGTCAGTGTTCAGGACTGTAGAGTTTGCTGTGGTTTAGGATGTGTACCCAGTCTAGTCTGAGAGTGCGGTCCATTCCTGTGTTTTGTATTTACATAGGGGAGGTTACAAAAGCCTGTGTCACCCTGGGAGGTTCCCAGTTGGTTTGTTTGAAAATATGCATTGTGTGGGTGCTGGTTTAGGGTCCCAGGAAGGGGGAGACCTTGTCGTGGTCCTGGGCTTGATCCTTTGGCACCAAATGTAACTGACTTCCCCCAGTTTTTCTTTTAAACATTGCTGTGAATCTGCTGGCGAGTGCCGGGTCATAAGTTTACATACCCTGGCAGAATTTATGATTTCTTGGCCGTGTTTTAGAGAATATGAATGATAACACAAAAACCTTTCTTTCACTCATGGTTAGTGTTTGGCTGAAGGCATTTATTATCAATCAACTGTGTTTACTCTTTATAAATCATAATGACAACAGAAACTACCCAAATGACCCTGATCAAAAGTTTACATACCCTGGTGATTTTGGACTGATAACATGCACACAAGTTGACACAAAGGGGTTTGAATGGCTATTAAAGGTAACCATCTTCACCTGTGATCTGTTTTCTTGTAATTAGTGTGTGTGTATAAAAGGTCAATGAGTTTCTGGACAGACCCTTGCATCTTTCATCCAGTGCTGCACTGACGATTCTGGATTCTGAGTCATGGGGAAAGCAAAAGAATTGTCAAAGGATCTGCAGGAAAAGGTAGTTGAACTGTATAAAACAGGAAAGGGATATAAAAAGATATCCAAGGAATTGAGAATGCAACTCAGCAGTGTTTAAACTCTAATAAAGAAGTGGAAAATGAGGGGTTCTGTTGAAACCAAACCACGGTCAGGTAGACCAACTAAAATTTCAGCCACAACTGCCAGGAAAATTGTTTGGGATGCAAAGACAAACCCACAAATAACTTAAGGTGAAATACAGGACATGTGGTGTGGCTGTTTCAAGATGCACAATAAAGAGGCACTTGAAGAAAGATGGGCTGCATGGTCGAGTCGCCAGAAGAAAGCCATTACTACGCAAATGCCACAAAGTATCCCGCTTACAATACACCAAACAGCACAGAGACAAGCCTCAAACCTTAATTTGGAGTGATGAGACCAAAATTTAGCTTTTTGGCCACAACCATAAACGCTACATTTGGAGAGGAGTCAACAAGGCCTATGATGAAAGGTACACTATTCCTACTGTGAAACACGGAGGTGGATCGCTGATGTTTTGGGGATGTGTGAGCTACAAAAGGCACAGGAAATGTGGTCAGAATTGATGGCAAGATGAATGCAGTATGTTGTCAAACAGAACGTCTCATTTTCCACTTCTTGATTAGAGTTTGAACACTGCTGATTTGCATTCTCAATTCCTTGGATATCTTTTTATATCCCTTTCCTGTTTTATACAGTTCAACTACCTTTTTCCCACAGATCCTTTGACAATTCCTTTTCTTTCCCCATGACTCAGAATCCAGAAACGTCAGTGCAGCGGATGAAAGATGCAAGGGTCTGTCAGGGGTCCAGAAACTCATTGACCTTTTATACACACACACTAATTACAAGCAAACAGATCACAGGTGAGGATGGTTACCTTTAATAGCCATTCAAACCCCTTTGTGTCAACTTGTGTGCATGTTATCAGGCCAAAATCACCAGGGTATGTAAACTTTTGATTAGGGTCATTTGGATAGTTTGTTGTCATTATGATTTAAAAAGAGTAAACACAATTGATTGATAATAAATGACTTCAGCCGAACACTAACCATGAGTGAAAGAAAAGTTTTTGTGTAAATTCTGCCAGGGTATGTAAACTTATGAGCACAACTGTGTGTGTATATATACATATATTGTGAATTGTTGATTCTGAAAGCCGGGATGGCCAGAGACGCCAAGGGGAGAACAATCCTTTATTCATTGGAGTCAGAGATAAAAGTGGATCTTATGTACGGTTGATAATTTAATGATTGCACTTTGTCCCTTTAAAGTATCTAATTTGTTAGAGCTCTAATTAATTCATTAAAGCTTTATAGCACAAATTATTGTTTTTATGTATTTAACCCCTGTATGCCAGGTTTACTTCTGTGTGGTTCCTGAGCTGGACATAGCTGGGGATTTATAACTACATGCACATGCTGCTCCCGATTGGCTCATCACTTGCATCCTGCTTAGCAAGGGTTAAACACACAACAGTGGGAGTTTAATAACTCCAATGAATAAAGGCATTTTAATATTACACTAGAATGCCTCTTTAAACTGTAAGAATTGGGATCAACTTGATTAACAACCAATTAATGTGTTCTTCTTGCAGAGCATTATGGTTATGTCTTTTGAATTTGTAGTAATTTCTTCTTGTTAAAGGGACACTCAATCAAAATTAAACTTTCATTATTCAGATAGAGCATGCTATTTTAAACAAATTTCCTATTTACTTCCATTAACTAAATGTGCACAATCTTTTTATATTCAAACTTTTTGAGTCACCAGCTCCTACTGAGCATGTGCAAGAATAAGTGTGTATGCATTTGTGAATGGCTGATGGGTGGCTGTCACATGATACGTGTATGCATTTTTGATTGGCTGATGGCTGTCACATGGTACAGGGGGGGGTGGAAAAAGACATAACTTTTAAAATTGTCAGAAAAAAATCTACTACTCATTTGAAGTTCAGATTAAGTGCTATTGCATTGTCTTGTTATCTTGCATTTGTTGATTATGCAAATCTACTGTTTTGACTGGTCCTTTAAGACTCTCCTTGTATCTAATCATTTTATTGGCCTTGCTATTATTTGCTAAGACAATAAAAGGTGAAACTGATTAAATTGTCCCTGACAAATGAGGGTTCACCTTCCATCTAAGGAAGCTGAGGGTCTAACTTAATGATAAGAATTTGGAGAGTATGGAGCTGCATATGGCCCAGCGTATCTACATGTGACAAAATAATCCACTAATTAATCTTTTTTACATACAGAAAATTATATTGATTTCTATAGAAAGACCAGCAAATGTGGTAAGGTTATATCTGGCAAATTATTTCAAGGACATCTGGAATATGCATGAGGCTAATCGGGGAACGGGTTACAGGTGATGGGCCTATGGGTTCTAATATGTCACAGTAATTGTATTTTTCTTTACATTACAATTAATCAAATAGAACCACTTTTTCAGACTAATTTGCAATATATGTTCTAGTAAAAAAGAAGTAAATCTGGGCCTAATACACAGGTACATATTCTGAAGGTTTGTGGGACTTGGGTAACCTCTCATTTAGCGCCAACTTACTAAGTTTGGGTACAGGCTGTGTATCCCAAAACTGGTATTTACGTTTGCTTGCCTCATCAAGGTTCTTCGCAGGTCCCTGGCAGGCCGAAAGCAGCTCCATAGCTCTCTGAATATCTTGCAGCTTTTGCATTGGAATGGCTGGATTCTGCAAAGACAACAAAGTCATTATAAGCAGAATAGTCGACCTGAGCCATGTCAGAGATTATTATCTAACGTTTAAAATCCAGGAAATTCCAAACTTAAATCTCATGCAGAGAGATATTTTTGTGTAATCTTTGACATCACACATAGCAATGACATCACTAATGTAATCAGTTCATAGATAGTACCATTGTAATGTTATATACAGTGTAAAATAAAAATTAAACAAAAAAACAATATATGACAATGTTTCTTAACTCCAGTCCTCAACAGGCCAGATTTTCATTATATCATAAACTAGAGCACAGGTGGAATAATCAGCTGATGGGTAAGAGCAAGTTAGTAGCCATAGTTACTGACCAGATGATTACTTCACCTATGCTCTAGTTAAGATATCATGAAAACCTGGCCTTTTAGGGTTATTTGACTTCCTTTTCATATCCATCATAGATGTAAAAAACTTGCATAAACATATTTCTTTATTTCAGTATTATGAATATACAAATACATTTTACATTAAAGGGATAGGAAAGTGAAAATTAAACTTGCATGATTCACATAGAGCAGGTAATTTTAAGACACTTTTAAATTCACTTCTATTTTCAAATGTGCTTCGTTCTCTTGGTATCCCTTGTTGAAAAAGAATACGCACATATCCTACACTAGTGGGAGCTAGATGCTGAGGCCCATAACAAATTTGTCTGTTGTGAATGGCTAACTGGATCCATCAGCAAAGGATAGCAAGAGAATGAAGCACATTTGATAATAGAAGTAAATTGGAACGTTTTTTTAAAATTGTATGTTCTATCCAAATCATGAGAGAACATTTTGAGGATTTCTGTTGCTTTAATAGGCCTAGACATGTATCAATTCAAATAGTAATAACATGAACTGCAATACATATAAAACACAACTTATTCACTCATAATAAAAGAATGAAATACTGTAAATGTACAACTTTATACAAGCACTAAATTACTTTTTATAATTTAAACATATTTTGAAGGCAGATTCTGTAAATCCATTTAGTAGAAACAAATAATAATGGTTTATGTTATACATAGAAAACTCATTAAAATTAAAAATATTTTTATAAAAAATATTTATTCTCATTTGTTTTCTTAGTTAAGAATATACAAGGCATAATGTTGCTTCAAATCAAT